>NC_059301.1:1506261-1531261 GCF_017591435.1 Portunus trituberculatus
TCTTGTTCTTGCTGTTCTTGTTCTTGTTCTTATTGTTCATGTTCTTTTTGTTCTTGGTCTTGTTCTTGTTCTTTTTCTTGTTCATCTTCTATAGAGAGACAATGAACTCCAAAAACCAGTGCATGTCATTTTCATTAGATCACTTTTTTTCTATTATCTTCTTTAATTTTTCAATCTGCACAATAAGACTCATTCTTGTACGACACGTATTAACTATTTAACAGTTCACATCATTCATCAAACTTATGTCGCTTACGAGGTGAGTATTTCTAAACAAAATTTACACTAAAAACTTTCATTAGGGCAAAACATCTGAGTCTCCCCCCGAATATTACAGAGAGCATTGAAAGAGATACAAAAACAGAACTCTAATAAAAATGTACCAAAATCGCCACACCTGCTCTATTAACAGTACGCACGTGTTGATAAAGTTCATTAATTCTTTTTTTTTCATTGTAACGTTGCATTGCTGTGAAATTTCTGGCTTTTGGAGTGACCGTGATAACTAAATTGTCCGTTCGTTCGTCCGTCCCTCTGTCCTTGTGTATGTGTGTATGTCTGTCACCTGCCCTTTCGGTGTGTGTGTGTGTGTGTGTGTGTGTGTGTGTGTGTGTGTTTGGGCGTGTTTTTTTTTTTCTTTTATAAACGTGTATTTTTTTCTGTGTTATTCCCTTTTCCACCTCATAATTCTCTCTCTCTCTCTCTCTCTCTCTCTCTCTCTCTCTCTCTCTCTCTCTCTCTCTCTCTCGCGCGCGCGCGCGCACAGTGTTGGCTTTGCCTCCACACACATTTCCATGTTGAAGGTATTGATTTTTGTTGCCGCTTCAAGGACCTGGCATATGTTTACATTGAAAGGCATTTCCCATTCCAGTGTGTGTGTGTGTGTGTGTGTGTGTGTGTGTGTGTGTGTGTGTGTGTGTGTGTGTGTGTGTGTGTGTGTGTGTGTGTGTGTGTGTGTGTGTGTGTGGAGCTTTGAGTGTACGCAGAGAGAGAGAGAGAGAGAGAGAGAGAGAGAGATGGCTGATATGCTCCGAAAAAGGCCAGACAGGCACACAGGTTGAAAGAGAAAACACATAGACGGACAGGGCCACGTGCACCAAGGAAGAAGGGCAACGAAGAGAAAGTTTTATTCAGGAGACAAACAGAAAAAAGACGCAGAATGAAGAGAAGATTACAAAGTACTCAAATTATTCTTCACGGACGTTACAATTCCAAAAAACAAAATAAAAAAGTTTCACACTACCACCTCTGCTGCCACTACCACCACCACCACCACCACCACCACCACCACCACCACCACTACCACTACTACACCCGAGGCCTGTCAACTGCAGCCCATCACACACAGGTGGGCGGAACACGTAGCAATCACTGGTTATGATCCTTCGAGTTGTTTTGAATACGAGGGCGAAGAATGAGAAGGAAGCAGAAGAAATGGGAGGAAGAGGAGGGCAAAAAGCAAATGCAATGGAAACACGAGCCTTCAAGCCGAGAAAAACGAAAATGAGAATTGGAAAAGAAAGAAGAAAGCTGATCATTTTGGGAGAAGAAAATACAATGTTTACAAAGTGCATTGAAAATAGCGCTTGCAGTATATGAAACCAATGACTATTATAAAGTGATAGATAATATAAAGATGGACCAACGCAGGAAACCGATATAAATAAACAAAATATGGATAAACAGATTCATACAGAAATAGATATATTGATAGATAAATAAATAGATAGGTAGATAGATAGATAGGTTAGTAGGTAGGTAACTGATATACGAGTTGAAGGAGATATATATATATATATATATATATATATATATATATATAGAGAGAGAGAGAGAGAGAGAGAGAGAGAGAGAGAGAGAGAGAGAGAGAGAGAGAGAGAGAGAGAGAGAGAGAGAGAGCATTTACATTGGAATATATTAAAATGATACCTTCAGTTTCACTACAGTGGACGTTAGAGTGAATGGGAGAAAAAACGGTGCCTACTTTAACCTCTTCAGTACCATGACGTATTTCCATTTTTATTCTACTTACTACTTGGAGAATTTATACAGCTTCAGAAACTTATGCGAGGATTAAGATAGTGGAGACTCTTGCCATTGATCTTTTTAACTTCCATAAATCCTTCCTTATGTAGATAGAATCGTCTTATCATACCCAAAACTCCTGGTAAAAATACGTCCCAGGACTGAAGGGAGTAATTCCTCCATATCTTTTCACACTCCTCCTCCTCCTCCTCCTCCTCCTCCTCCTCCTCCTCCTCCTCCTCCTCCTTCTCCTCCTTCGCCTTGTCTTTGTCCTCGTCTTCCCTCATCTTTTTTTATTTCCTATTTTCTTTTCCTGTTCTAGTTTACTATTCGACTTTCTTCAAGTTCATCCTTCTTCATTTCGCGATAGTCTCTCTCTCTCTCTCTCTCTCTCTCTCTCTCTCTCTCTCTCTCTCTCTCTCTCTCTCTCTCTCTCTCTCTCTCTGATTTTTCTCCTATATTCATTTTGCTCCTCTTGTCCACCTGCATTTTTTTTATTGTTCTATTCTGTTATCTTTCTTTCTACCATTTTTTATTAATTTCTTTATTGTTTCTTTTGTTTTTTTGTTCTCCTCTCTGATCAATTTTCTGTTTGACTTTTTTCTTGTTCATTATTTCCTCTTCCTTTCGTGAAGTAAACAAACCAATATTTTAGATCAACCGCAATTTCCTTAGTGATGGCATTACACGTTGGTATACAGTTCGTTTGTACCATTGTTTATATGTTCTTGGTATATTTGTTAGAAGTAAAACAAACCAATATTTTAGATCAACCGCAATTTCCTTAGTGATGGCATTACACGTTGGTATACAGTTCGTTTGTACCATTGTTTATATGTTCTTGGTATATTTGTTACGGAAGTTCTTAAGCTGTTTTTTCTGCTTCCTGTATTTTGATTAATTACTACGTAGATGTAATTTTTGTCAAGTCGGGAATATGTTAGCATGTCCTTTGTTTTTCCCATACTCCCTTTCTGTCTGACGTCACGTCCTTCCCCTCAGTCCTCGCTCGCCGCCGCCTCAAGCGACACTCTACGCCTCCTGCCTCTCGTTTCGCTCGGTTTACACTTGTTGTGTATTGTGCTACCGTAAATACACTTTCATAATGGACTCAGGTGTCTCCATGCTACCCCTGTTTTACGACAACTACCACAGGAAGGATTTTCTCGTATAATTTTTACGAAAGATATTGTTTTTATAATTTAGTTTTCTCTGATTTAATTATTTACTATACATGTGACATTTTTGTCTTTACACAATTTAGTTTCAACGTCCCATCAATTAGTGTTCTACAAAACTGTCAAACTTTGAGATTTTTGCTTAACTATGAACTGTGGGGCTTGATTTATCTATTTGACAAGAAACATTAGAAATATCAAAATTTTCAACATAAACTAAATGTCTAAGATGTTTCTGATGATGGTTATATAGATAAATTTTGTACGTTTAAATAGATTTAGCTGATATTTCCTAATTTACTTACATGCACACACACACACACACACACACACACACACACACACACACACACACACACACACACACACACACACACACACACACACACACACACACACACACACACACACACACACACACACACACACACACACATATATATATATATATATATATATATATATATATATATATATATATATATATATATATATATATATATATATATATATATATATATATATATATATATATATATATATATATATATATATATATATATATATATATATATATATATATATATATATATATATATATATATATATATATATATATATATATATATATATATATATATATATATATATATATATATATATATATATATATATATATATATATATATATATATATATATATATATATATATATATATATATATATAGATAGATAGATAGATAGAGAGAAAGAGAGAGAGAGAGAGAGAGAGAGAGAGAGAGAGAGAGAGAGAGAGAGAGAGAGAGAGAGAGAGAGAGAGAGAGAGAGAGAGAGAGAGAGAGAGAGAGAGAGAGAGAGAGAGAGAGAGAGAGAGAAATACAAAACCCATATTACATTACTGAAAAACAACACGAAGTGATATCTAAAAATACGAACCTGTCATAAATCAAATTAATAGGAAGGGAAGAAAAGGATTTCAATATACAAAAAAGTTATAGAAAAGACCATGGAGAGAGAAAGGGAGAATGGAATGAGAGGTGACACACAGAACAACAGAAAACAAGAGAAGGCGAGGGAAGAAAGGTCAAAAGAAAAAAAAAACAAGAATAACAAGAAAACATTAAAAAAATACAGTGAAGAATAAGAGATAGAAATAGAGAGGGCGAATGAAAGCCTGTCAGAATCTAGAAGAAAAAACATTGGAATCTGGGGAGAAGAAAAATGAAGAGGATAAAAAAGAACAAGAGAAAATCGGAAGGAACAGGGATTGCAAGAGGAGAGCAGAGATGTGTAGAAAAAGAAACGAACTGGACTGGACACATTAAAAAAAATGTGAAAATACAAAGAAAAGAGAGTAAGAAAGCAAAAGAAAATTACGTAAATGTAAAATGTAAATGTACGAAAAAAATCACATATTGACTAGAAACGAAAAAAAAATTGTGATTTTCAAGAAAACAAGGGTATTAAAAACACGAGAGAGAGAGAGAGAGAGAGAGAGAGAGAGAGAGAGAGAGAGAGAGAGAGAGAGAGAGAGAGAGAGAGAGTAACTAAAGCGCACAGATGAAAATAAAAATAGATAATAATTTCGAAAAACAATTAATGCGTAATGTTTTATGATAAATATGATCTTTAAAATCAAATATCAGCAACAATTAGATGCACTAATAAAGAAAAAGAAACACAAATATTCTGCAGAAAAGAGCAATAAAAACACTCGTATGAATTGAAAAGAATAAAAAAAATGTTCAGTAATGAAATGGAGGAGTTGAAAGTAAAAATAAGTGCAAAAAAAAGGAAAAAGGGAAAAAGGATGAATAACGAAGGTAAAAATGACATGAATAAAAGATAAAGAGAAAAAATAAAAGTAAAAGAGAAAAGAGTACAAACGAAACGTCAAGAAAAATAAAATAAGATAAAAATTAATAAACAAAAATAAAGTAAAATGAAGAAAAGGAAAGAAGCAAAGAAGAGAACTTATAGAAGCAAGAAAATATTAAAAAGAAAAGAAAAGAAGAAAGTATAAAGAAGTAAAAAACAAGATGCAAAGAAGAAGAAAAGGAACAAAAAGAAATGTGAACAAGAAAGCTAAAATAAAAAAAGAAGAGCAGGAAAAATTCAAAAAGATGAAGGAGATGAAGAAAGCGAGAGAGGACAACAGGAGGAGGATAGAGACAAAGTGTAAAGGGTCATCTCACGGCGTCTTCCTCCTTCCTTCCCTCCTCACGCCCATCCTGGCTTCACCTCGGGTCACTGGAGTCCTCTTTACCTCCATCTTCTCCCCCCCCCTTCCTCCCTTCCTCTATCCCTTCCGTTGACAGGGCGAAAGAGAAGACCTAATATTATGCATCACATTTAACCTTTGTCATTCTCTCTCTCTCTCTCTCTCTCTCTCTCTCTCTCTCTCTCTCTCTCTCTCTCTCTCTCTCCTCACCTCTCTATTAGCTACTCTTACGCCCTTTTCCTCCTTCTCCTCTCCTCCTCCTCCTCCTCCTCCTCCTCCTCTTCTTCTTCTTCCACACCCTCCTCCTCCTCCTCCTCCTCCTCTTCCTTCTCCTCCTCCTCCTCCTCCTCCTCCTCCTCCTCCTCCTCCTCCTCCTCCTCTTCCACCCCTTTCTCCTCCACCTCCTCCCCGTCCCCTCCCCCTCCTCCCCTCCTCCTCTTCCTCCTCCTCTTCCTCCTCCTGCTCCTCTTCCTCCTCCTTCTTTGTCAATATGAGATACTACCAAACCCGCGGAAAAGTAAGCAAAAGTTGAATATCATGAATAAGAAGTTCAAAGGACGGACACATCTGCGTTGCATGGCGGGGACGCGAGATAACTGATAAGGTGTCGCGTATAGATTAACTACTATGACTCCTCTACGTGGCTTGTTGTAAGTAGTTACCATCAAGAAACTGCTGGGATTAGGCTTGCATCTTTTCATTCTGTGTGTGGATGGGAAGATCTGATGATGGTGGTGGTAGTGAGGAGGGTGGTGGTAGTAAGAGAGAGAGAGAGAGAGAGAGAGAGAGAGAGAGAGAGAGAGAGAGAGAGAGAGAGAGAGAGAGAAAGAGAGAGAATTATTTTGCTTTCTGGGTATGTAGGTATTGCATCTATCGTTGTTTCAGACTGTTATAACTCTACGTTTGGAGAAGAGGAGTGTTGTTAGTTAAATTCATCACACACACACACACACACACACACACACACACACACACACACACTTAACAAATCAGTATCAGCGTCTGTCTATCCTCTTTGGTGCACAGTCCTACGGGGGGTACAAGCGATGGCAGGGCGGACCATCAAAGAGCGCGAGTAATCACGTCGAGTGTGTTTTAAGGAGACTCGTCATCTCGGGGGAGGCTGCGGCGGGAATGATGGACGGGCCGCGCGAATGAACCAGTGTACAGCAAGGCAAGTGAACGTTCAGCCTACATAAAGATGATGATGGTGGTGGTGGTGGTGTTAGTGGTGGTAGTGGTGGTGACGATGTTGTTAATGAGGATGATGATAAGTTATGATGAGGAAGATAAAAACTAATGATAATGACGGTGATGGTGGTGATGAATATTGATTGTGATGATGATATGTAATGATGATGATTATTACCATTTTAATGCATTGTTGTTTTCTCTGTTTCTTTGTCCATGAAATCTGCAGAATTACTATTTTGCTATACTTTATTTGATCTCACTTCATCTAATTTTTCTATTAACTTTTTAACTCTGATGTAAAACATTTCATCTATTTATTTTTGTAGAACTCCTCCTGCATATATGTGTGTGTGTGTGTGTGTGTGTGTGTGTGTGTGTGTGTGTGTGTGTGTGTGTGTGTGTGTGTGTGTATGAAAAAGAGAGAGAGAGAGAGAGAGAGAGAGAGAGAGAGAGAGAGAGAGAGAGAGAGACCCTATCCACCTCAAACGGTAAATTTCATCCACTTTCACCCAATGCGAGGGTCTCCACCTGCCTCAATGAGAAGGGCAGGTGAGGGTGTGAGCGCCTTAAGGAGGTGGAAAAATGCGTGGGTAAGAAAAAAAGAGTTTACTGAGAAACTTTAGAAGAAGAGAGGGGAAGTAGGAAGGAAAGGGAGGGAAGAGATTATAAGGAAGATGAGTGGAAGAAACGGAGGAAGAGAGAGAAGGATGGTGAAGGAAAAGAAAATTAAGGAAATGAAAAACATTTTTTTCATTCAGGAGGGACAACTGGCCAGGGGCAACAAAATATGAAAAAAAAGGCCCACTAAGTTGTCAGTTCCCTTAAAAGACGCGAGAGTTAAGAATATGGAAAAAAAAGTCTCACCACGAAAAAAAACGCAGTTAATATTCTTGATTCAATCATAACAAAATTTAACTCTGACATTTGTACAGGTAGTAAGAGAGAAATAACTATACATTATTTTCTTTTTGTTTTCAGGTATGTTATAGAACAGCATTGGGTCGCCATCATAAAAGTTCCAGTTTACATCCTCCATCCATAGAGGTAAGATCTCCTCTAATACCTCAGGATGGGAGAAAGAGAGTGGTACTGAGATAAACCTAGAAGTGCGTACGTACTGTACCTTAAGAGGGAGAAGAAAAAGGGCCCGTTAATCAGTGGAATATTTAATAAGAGGTACTGGTTGGTCTGACGCTTATACATCAAATGCCTTATTATTTATTACTACTATTAACATTACTACTGCTGCTGCTAACATCACTATCGCTGCTGCTGTTGCCGTTGCTGCTTCTGCCGCTGCTGTAGTAGTTCTAGTAGTAGTAGTAGTAGTTATACTAGTATTACTACTACTGCTACTTTTATTACTACTACTACTACTACTACTACTACTACTACTACTACTACTCCTGCTGCTGCTGCTGCTGCTGCTGCTGCTGCTGCTGCTGCTGCTGCTGCAGATGCTGCTGTTGCTACTGCTGCTGCTGCTACTGCTACTACTACTACTACTACTACTACTACTACTACTACTACTACTACTACTACTACTACTACTGCTACTACTACTCCTTCTGATAATAATAATAATAATAATAATAATAATAATAATAATAATAATAATAATAATAATAATAAGATAACAATAATAATAATAATAATAATAATAATAATAATAATAATAATAATAATAATAATAATAATAATAATAATAATAATAATGATAATAATAATAATAATAATAATAATAATAATAATAATAATGATAACAATAAATAATAGTATAACCTCCCCCAGCACCACACGGACAGAGCGCGTAAGACACAAACCCTTCCCTCCAAATCAGTCTCTTTCCATCCGTTTCCTTGTCCCTCTTATCGTTTTCTCCTTTCTTGTTCTGTCCTCTTCATCTACGTGCCTTGTTTTCCCTCCTCTAATCCTCCTTACTTCCCCACTTTCCAACTCCCTGTCGATGTCTCTATTCATAGTTCTCCTTCATTCCCTTTCTTGTTTCCTTCACAGAATCCTTATATCACTCCTTTTTTTTCCTCTCCTCCCTTCCGCACTCCACGCAGCTTCCACTTCTGTTCCACTTATCCTCTTTTATTTCCTGTTTCTCACTCTACCGGTTACATTTCTTTTCTTCATCCTGCTCGCTCTCTTGTCTCTTTCATCTTCCTTTTGTCTCCTCCCTCTCGTGTACTCTCCCTACCTTCCACCTCTCTCTTCCATCCCTCCCTTCCTACCACCCTGTCTACCTACCTACCTACGCTCTACTAAAGCCAGTACCTGTTGCATTTCTCTCTGCCTCCCTCCCTCCCTCCCTCTTCTCTCTTTGTTTTCTCTCCCTCCACACTCTCTCCTCTCCCGCCTCTTCATCCTACCTTCCCCTCTCCTTGCCTCTCCCTGCCTCTCTCCCGCAGCGAGTTAATGAAGTCTTGGTCATCGTCAGGAACTTGTTATGAGGGTAATTTTTCAACAATGAAGCTTGTAAGACTCAAGTTATTTTTTTATGAGCTTAGGTAAGAATTTTACTTTATATATTTTAGAAGTTTTTGTTTGTAGTGATGGTGGTGGTGGTGGTGGTGGTGTAGGTGGTGTATATTGGTCTGTTGGTGTTGTTTTAGGTGGTGGTGATGATGGTGGTAATGTATGCGTTTTTAATTGATTTTGCTTTTGTTTTGTTTTTTCATATATGTGTGTGCATGTAGGAATGAGCTAATTGGAATATTTTTGTGTATTTTTTTTTCCCTTGTGGTGGCGAAGGAGAAAGACAATTGGTGGGTGGCAGTTCTGCTTGTTTACTGCGTAGTCTGTGGCAGTCACCAGTTGACGTGATGACAAAGGCTTACAGTGTTTCTTTGCACTACCGCACCGCGCGACATGCCACGACCAGACAGTGAGTGACAAAACGATACAAGTGCGACCCAGTTGAGGTAACGTAATTAAAGTAACAGTCAATCATAAATCACAAATAGCAACACACACACACACACACACACACACACACACACACACACACACACACACACACACACACACACACACACACACACACACACACACACACACACACACACACACACACACACACAGCTATTACAGTTTCTAAGTCAAGTAGAACGTTCTTTAAATTACTGTGATAGAAATAAAAAATGAATAAGCAAAATCGTTAACGGATGGTAATGAAATAAAAATACAAACTGCCGAATCGATGATTTGGCGAGGAAAGAAAGCAACTCAATGAGTCGCCATATAAAACAAATGTCTTCCTAACGGTTGAAGAAGCGCAGGAAAACTGTCTTACGTTTTCTTAGACATGGGTCCGTCTTCACTTTGTTCTCTCATAAGAGTTATTTTCAGATGCGATGAATGTGATTAGTAAACTTATCAAGAGTATATTTTTCTTATTGATATTGTAATTCTTCCATTAGTATCACGAATACACTACTGAACACCACCAGTCTTTTGAACGTGAGATATGACCATAAAATGTTTAGCAATGTGAGATGAAGTCTTTTTTCGTATAAGTGGATGAGTGATGCACGGACAGGATGATGCATAATTGTATATCAATGAACTTATAATAAAAGAAAAAAATATATTCCGGTGCATAATTTAAGAAAAGTAGATAAATTCGGTTTGGTATATGTTATGATATTGTACAAATTACAAGATAATGACAGATCTTCACATCATGTAATAATTTCATGAAGGCATTTGTCAGCTAAGTCCATGTTCAGATTGACTTCTACAAAAATGGAGGCTCGTTGATTAAAGGGAAAGGAATGGAGCTTGATCAGGCTGTGAATTAATTGTAGGAAGTGGCATGTTCAAGTTAATGGTGTGAGATGCTAGTAGCAGAGGATTCCTGAGTCAAATTTTAGCTTCAAGCCTCCTTTGCTTAAATCAGTTATACAGACTCCTGGATTATTTGAGGACGACATCATAACAAAGGAAGTAGATGAAAGGAGACTGACGCATTACGGAGTTTACGATTTCGTTGGTTAGCATGAAGGGTCGTGTGATAAGTTTAGCTATCGAATGATTATCGAAAGAAGTAAGATCAATTTCCTGGTATCATAGTATCTAAATCACATTGTTTTCTTTCCTTACAGTAGTTGAAATTTATAAACTACAAGTTGTTTGATCTCTTTGAGGTCATTAGAGTTTATTAACTAAAATTTTGATATTTATTTTCATAAATTATTTTTGTTCATTAATACTCATATACCCAAAGAAATTTGATCTCTTTGTGACTTCAGTATCACCTTTCTTGATTTTTTTTCTTTTCGCGTTTATTTTTGCACATCTCAGGGAAACTAGACAAGGCAAAAGAAAAAAGTGGGCCTGCTCACATTACTGTTCTCGAAAGATTGAAAAAAAAAAAAACGCATGAGAACCGATAGTCTGCCAATCTAGTTTTTAAGGTTACTTTGAAGTTGTTGAAGTCAATAGCAAGAGGAAATACTGACGCAAGAAGAGAGTTCAAGGTCAGTGTCAGCAGCAGCTGTAATCAAAAACAAAGCCTCAGCTCATAATGGCCCGTGATGCTGTGTGTGAGTGCAGATGAGGCGATTAATAGTCATCAGCTTTGCATCGCTTTGTTCCACCACTCAGCGGGATCTTTCTTATTTGTTTGGTGGATATTACTTTTCAAACAAAAAGGTAAAATAAGAAAATAATTCGGAAAAGCGTGGAGGAAACAACAGTGTACTAGTTAATAGAGTAATAGATAGCTGGAATAGACTCGGTAATGGCGTTAGGTGGCTGAAATAGACTCAATGCATAAAGTATTAGAGAGCAGGAAAATATTCATTAGCAATGTAGATAACTAGAATGACAAAGTGTTTGGTAAATTAAACAAAATAATTGAAAAAGTACTTAGGACTGAATTAATAGGGAGCTTTAAATGATTATTGAATAAATTTATGAACACAAATGAGAGATCAAACGTAGTAAGATTTTTTTATTGAGGGACTGTTACGAAAATACTGACTGGGTTTTCGTACCTTCCTTCGCTGTTGTATGTGGTCATAAGTCCGTCATATTATGTCTGTATTCCATTACTCTCTCTTCACGTGTTTTATGTCATTATTATTATTACTATTATTATCATTATTACTGTTATTATTATTATTATTATTATTATTATTATTATTATTATTATTATTATTATTATTATTATTATTATTATTATTATTATTATTATTATTATTATTATTATTATTATTATTATTATTATTATTATTATTATTATTATTTTTACTATTATTATTATTATTATTATTATTATTATATATATATATATATATATATATATATATATATATATATATATATATATATATATATATATATATATATATATATATATATATATATATATATATATATATATATATATATATATATATATATATATATATATATATATATATATATATATATATATATATATATATATATATATATATATATATATATATATATATATATATATATATATATATATATATATATATATATATATATATATATATATATATATATATATATATATATATATATATATATAGATAGATAGATAGATAGATAGATAGATAGATATAGATATATATGATGCAGGCACTAACTCATAACTGTGAGAATGTGACGCAAGGACGAATCATTGTCGAAAAGCTTCTTGGATATCATTGTGGTACAATTTCTTTAGTATGTAGTTGTTATCCTTGAAGAGTAGTTCTGGTAGATCAGTCAGACGTGGGGAAGCTTATGTAGCTTCTATACGATGCACTTAACTCGCAGAAATTAAGAAGGTTATTCTGAGTAGGTGACCACCGTCCTGTGAGTGTATGTTAGCAGGGCAGACGACGAGTAGCGGAGGAAGTATAACACGATAATCATTGTGACTAAGATATATTCAGTCGTCGATGACTGAAGTATGTGTTCGTTTTTAAGACTGTTAAAACCCGCCACCATCCTGGACTTCTTTACTCGACCTAACACAGCTGGAAAGAAGGTACGGGCGCTTCTTTTTTCCTTTGTTTTGATTGACACAGAAATTACGAGATAGGTGTGTGCTCTCCTCAAACTGACTTAGGATAGTTGAGATTAACTAAATTTGTTTTAAGTTTAGATCAAATAGGGATAGGTGATATTATATCAAGTTAGGTAATGTCATATAAACTCAGAGTTGAAATCGATTAAACAAAGAAATAAAAACGAATGGTCTTGGAAATGGGCAATTGGTTTAGGTGAGACTTTCAAGATATATAGAAATATGCTAACTTCCTTAATCAAAAGTGTAAAGCAGAATCATTTTAAGAACAAAATAATGGAAAGTTAAATACTATCAAAACAAAGTCATAAATGAGATATTGGTATCCAATTAACAAAACTGAATTACCTTGATCAGTAAAATGAATCAGTGACCAATAACGATAGAATTGTTAACTTCTTTTTTATAAGCAGAAGGTTGCGCAACATAGAAACACAGTACAATAACATGACACCAGCATTGAAATTGGTAATTATTTTTCAAACGCTATTAAAGAAGTAATGGAGTGTACAGTGATGGAGGAGGTAGTAGACACCTACCGAAACAATAACTTACTCCCAGTGAGATCTAATAACACTAGTTTAGGAGGTGCTATGAACCTTCCATTAAAGCTTGTGATCTCGTTGAATGTTTCCCTTTGTGTCTCACAACTCAAGGGGGTAGTCACAGCCTACCCTCTAAAGACAGCTCTCCTTCTTCACACAAAACTACATGCACTTACCACACATACACCCTTCACTCCAAATCAAAATTTATACCACCCTACATCTTTCCACGTTCTTTCAGAGACGTCCAACCCTTCAGGAAATTAACAGATCACGCGGGGACGCCACGGAACGCCTGACTTCCGATCTTTCTAAAGTTTCCGATTGGGGCAGAGAAAATCTAGTAGTTTTCAATGCCTCAAAAACTCAATTCCTCCATCTATCAACTCGACACAACCTTTCAGACAACTATCCCCTCTTCTTCAATGACACTCAACTGTCTTCCTCTTCCACAATGAATATCCTCGGTCTGTCCTTTGCTCATAATCTTAACTGGAAACTTCACATCTCATCTCTTGCTAAAACAGCTTCTATGAAGTTAGGTGTTCTGAGGCGTCTCCGCCAGTTTTCTCGCCCCTCCAACTGCTTACTCTGTATAAGGGCCTTATCCGTCCCTGTATGGAGTACTCTTCGCATGTTTGGGGGTTCCAGTCACACAGCTTTGCTTGATAGGGTGGAATCGAAAGCTCTTCGTCTCATCAACTCCCTCCTCTGACTAACTGTCTTCAGTCTCTTTCTCACCGCCGAAATGTTGCATCCCTTTCTATATTTTATCGCTATTTTCATGGTAACTGTTCTACTGATCTTGCTAACTGCATGCCTCCCCTCCTCCTGCGGCCACGCTGCACAAAGCTTTCTTCTTTCTCTCATCCCTATTCTGTCCAACTCTCTAATGCAAGAGTTAACCAGTACGCTCAATCATTCATCCCTTTCACTGGTAAACTCTGGAACTCCCTCCCTGCATCTGTATTTCCAAGTTCCTACAACTTGTCTTCTTTTAAGAGGGAGGTATCGAGGCATTTGCTCCCCTAATTCTGGCTTACGGTTTTGGCACTTTTTGAAGTCTTTGGAGAGCCAGCGCTCAAGTGGGCTTTTTCCTAACTTTCTTTTTTTTGCCCTTGGCTGGCCCTCTTCCCTACGTAAAAAAAAAAAAAAAAAAAAAAACTGAAAATAATGTTAAATGGACATCACAATTATTATTAGATTTCAAGAGCTATTGGTATATTATGTAAGATACGTAAAGGTACAGTCTAATAGTGGAACCTTAAAACTAATATATCAAACTATAGCTTACCCTTGTATTTCATACATTACGCTGTCATTAAAAGTGGCAAGCATGATTAACAAACTGGTTTTTATGGTGCGGGAAAAGTGTCAAGCTCAGATTCAATGGAGGGGTTCAGTATGAAATTGTGGCAACCTTACCAAGCACTTTGAACATCTGTCACCTGTCACATCAGTACATGTCACCATTCAGTTGACTCTTGATCCTGTCAAAGATTATATTTGCCCAACTCCCCCGAAATTGTGAAAAAATTATTCTCTCTTTTCATGTTAATATCATGAATGTTAATGGCACGTAAACCTCAAATATCCAAAACCAATAAAGATCTTATCTACTTTTTCCTGAAGAATGATCATGAGAATACATACATTATTACGAAGACAGGACTCCCATGAATATTTATGCACTGTGTGTGCCGTTGGCTGAAAAGATGACGTGAAAGTAATGATAAATCCACCCAGGTGATTCAAACTATTCTAGAAAAGGTGGTTTTATCTTTAGGAAATAATAATAATAATAGTAATAACAATGATAATGATAGTAATAGTAATGTTAATAATAATAGCAATAATGATAACAATAATAATGATAATAATAATAATGATAATAATAATAATTATTATTATTATTATTATTATTATTATTATTATTATTATTATTATTATTATTATAATAGATAACTAAATAAACAAATAAAAGAACATTTTCCTTTCAATAAGGTGTCAGCTCGCTGCTTCATCTCACAACAAGAAATGTGAAAAGAAAAAAAATTCAGATCAACATTTGTTTGTGTGACACGAAACGAAACGTAACAAAAACATCACCGCGTTACTTTCATTACCAGTGGGTGAGTTGTGCTTATCTCTGACCAAGAAAAAAAAAACGAATAAAATGTATTTTCATTATACAAAACAACTGTGAACCGTTTTTTCTTTTGGTCGGTATGATCACATATTCTTAGTGAAGACAATATGGAAAAAAAAATTCAAACCTTCTTCTTTGTTCAAAACAATAATGATTTTCAAACTAAAATTCGTAATGATTTCCAAACTAAAATTCGCAACATTAACACTAGACATCCTCATTACCATTATTTTTCCATTTTCGGACCAGCCATGCGAGGCTCGTAGCTACAGTACTATAGTGCGTAGAACGACTTTGATAAATTCGTAATAAAAAAATATTCGAGTGAAAATCAAAGAAAGATTTACTTGATCATTGTATAAATGATATCTTCATTTACATATTTTTTTCTTTGTGGTTTTATTTTATTATGCATACTTTCATTTGTTTCTAAATTTAAATATATTTATTAAGTTTGTTTTGAATTTCATTTCGTAAAGTATATTTGGATTGTAAATTTGGGGTTGAAAATAAAGGTATGGTTGCATTTACATTCAGTTTATATAGTGACATTATAGGCCATTATTTATATTTTTTATGGCTAAATGCCATGGACTTTTATGGCTCTTCCATGATCTACTTCGACCTGGCCGTAATGATTATCAATGTTAAACTTAACGTGTGTGGTCTCAAAATATATTGGTAAATTTACATACGGATACCAATATCAAAGTTCAATTTTCGCTAGTTAAGCTATTATATTATGTTGGGGTACATGCGGTTAAGTAACATCAGATTAAGATCAAAATAGTCCGATTATGATTTGAGGCATAATTAAGAATGTTATTAAATTTGTATTTAAATTGCAGACCTCATATACCCCTCAAAAAAAAAAATCACAGAATTTTCCTTCATTTTGGCGAAATGTGTGTGGTGGACGCAACACGAGTGAGTAAAGGAAGGAAAATAAAGTGCAGAGAGATGTAATATTACTCAAGTACAGATGAATGGCCAGGCAGTGACGCCGTGGCCAAATCTCCCACAGGATTAATCTTACAAGTCCTTCGTCCTCGTTTGTAAGGAGGAAGGCTTGCACCAATGAGCGCTCGCCAAATCAGTGACGTCACTAGTAACTTCGCCTTCCCAGTCCCCAAGACCGTGGCCACGAGGGAGGCTCCGTGGCTGGAAGCTGAAGGGGCGTCAACACAAGTTTGGCTCCACCAGACACGCCTGAGGGACGGGAGGCGCGCCACGTCCACCGCCGCTAATACTAAATAATAAAAATCAAAGATCGACCTTTACTATTAGAGAGAACCACATAAAGATTCACAAATTCATTATCTTTTCTTACAGACGCGAAGGAAAGAACACTGTTTTCTTCAACAAATATATATCACTCATAAGACAAACGCCCATATTTTCCATGAGTTTAGTTAATGTTTTCTGTTACTGTTGTTGTTTCTGTTCTTCAGAGAGAGAGAGAGAGAGAGAGAGAGAGAGAGAGAGAGAGAGAGAGAGAGAGAGAGAGCTAATCGTACGATATTTTCAGTGTTGTCTTAGAATCCACTTTGGGTCAATTTCTATAATTTTTTCCTGATCGTTCGACTGAATGATGGTCTTCATTCAAGTTTACCTTAAATGAAAATCAAGGTATTTTGTACTGTACTGGAAGGAATAGATAGATTTATTGATTGACCGTATAAGTGATTGTATAATATCATAGAAGAGAATGATGACAGCATGAAGAAAAGGAAAAAGAATAAGGACCTTCATTGCTACCACTGTCATCATCACAACCATTACCATCAAGTTTCAACAACGAGAGATCGGTATATTGTGTAGCTTTTTTACCATTTTTTTACCCTGCACACAATAAATAAATAACTGAATAATGTAAATAGATAAATGAAAATGAATAAATAAGCAAATAAAATAAGATGAAATAATTTTAAAAATAGCACAAGAAACGTGAAAAACATCAACATCAACAACAACAAAAGCAACAGCAATAACGATAACTTTAACCTCTTTGGTTAGTTATTATGTTAGCTGGTTAGTCTGTTTCCTTTCTTTGTCATTAGTTAGCTAGGTGATGATTGATCTGTTAAGTACATGCTTGCTTAGATACTGGTTTGGTAGGTTAATTAGTTGATAGAGTAGTTATTCAGTTAGCCAGTCGGTTAGTTTGTTAGTTGTCTATCTTGTTGATCTGTTAGTTAGTTCAATTCAATAATTCACTAAGTAGGAGAGAAAGAGTACAGTGACGGAGCGACTGACAGCCTAGGTGTAAGTATATAAATAAGGGATTGCTGGAACATGTGCTAGCGATTTAAACTCAACACATGTTAGTCATGGAAAATAACACTGTTGTACAGGTAATTAAACTTCTATTTCCTGGGTATTACCCTCGAGGCCTCGGCTTGATACATTGCTGCATGCATTATAATATTAATTGCTCGCTTAAAACAATGCATAAATAAAAGGAGGACATGAAGAAAGAGGAGGAGGAGGAAGAGGAGGTGAATTAGAAATCAGAATGCATGTAGTAAGGCAGTAAATTATTTATGCTTTGCAGCATGACAATGCAATGAATAATATAATGATATGTGTGTGTGTGTGTGTGTGTGTGTGTGTGTGTGTGTGTGTGTGTGTGTGTGTGTGTGTGTGTGTGCGTGCGTGAGTGCGTGTGCTCGCGGGCGCACTTTGACCTTTCCCCTTTGCTCTATTTCCTTGACGTATATTCATCTGCTTATCAATTTTTCTGTCTACATCACTGTCTATTAGTCTCTCTCTCTCTCTCTCTCTCTCTCTCTCTCTCTCTCTCTCTCTCTCTCTCTCTCTGGCTAGTAAATAATAAAACATTGTATATTTGGAAGCATGGTAACCTAGTGGTTGTCGTCAGATGGCGGCACCAGACATGTCCTCTTGTCACACTCAAGAACAATTTCAAATAACCCTATAGTGTCATTTTATTAACAAAAAAAAATGTAATAAGCATATGAAACGTATTTTTATATATAGTTCCTTCTAAATAGTAACACAAACAAAATCGAATTTTATTCATAAAAAGTACATTATTGATGACATGCGTATTTATGCAGCCTACAATAAAATTGAAGACCTGCCGTGTCCCTGAAAGTCCAAATTAGATAGATCAATTTCTTAGTGCATGGAAACAACAATTTTAATTGAAAATAAGCAGTTCGAGTTTTTAGCGTGAAGACTACCATATGTCTAACCAAAACTAACAGTTGATTGGCCAAAATAAGATTTTGGACAGCCATTTAATTCCTGGTGGTGTCCATTACATTACGTTATGAACAACGTTATACGGTAGCTGGACATTACAACAGCTATGTTCTCCCGTTATGCCAGAGCAATCTTGAGAGATTTTTGTTCTGGTGTTTTATTACTTCGCCGTGTCGCTTGTTTCATGAAAATAGTTATATCCACATATTACTATGTTATTGAGTATGCCATGTTATATTGCATAGTGCAGTCTTGTCTTTTCAATGTGCAAATAAATAGAATTTAGACTTGTAATAAAGACCATTTAGAATATATATATATATATATATATATATATATATATATATATATATATATATATATATATATATATATATATATATATATATATATATATATAACAGTATTAGTAGATAATCGAAAAAAAATATTTATTTTGACCAACTTCTCACAAATTTATCCATACAAGGTACTCAAAAGTCGATACAGAATTTTGAAAGTATCATAATTATCAATGTTCTGTGTACCTGCATGCACAGAGGATTTACAATAACAGTGTTTTAGCTTAGGTCACTAATAGAAATGCAGCAAAGACGATATCCGAAAACTCTCCGTTGTTACTCTAGAGCAGGGGTTCTCAATCTGGGGTTCGCGAACCCCCAAAGGTTCACAAGAAGATTTCCAGGGGTACTGAGATGGCTGATTTAATGTTACATCCTTTGCAGAATACCTTTGCCTATTGAGTTAGTGTCAGTCACTAAATTAACATTATTTTCGATGTCAAATTAGTGGGGGTTCGGGTAGATGGTCTTATAACTCAGAGGGTTCTTAACGAGAAAAACGGTTGAGAACCCCTGATCTATAGTCTAAAGGCATAAACATTTCCTCCTACATTGCCCAGCCTACACCAATGAAAGCTCCAGACACCCCAATTGGCAGCGTCCTTTCCCAGAAAATGAAAAACATCTCATTGGAAAATTACTTTTTGAAAAATCTAGTATAGAAGAAAATAAAGAAATGATATATGATTTTTGGAAAATAGGAGAACATAAAGTAAAAAGTTTAAATAATAATTACTTACAGCTACAGACCCAGACAAAACCCAAACCAAAACACATCAGGAAGTGTCGATATCCAGGCTACACTTCCGCCTACCAACTGAACTGAACTGAATACCATGTTCAGGCTATGGCAAGACAGAACTTAGGAACACAGTGATGAAAACACTACAGCACCCTCGGACTATTTCTGTTTCGGCCGCTAATTTTCTTTTTTTCTCATAAAGAAAACCCAACAAATATTGCTCTACTCATTTCTTGTGAAGAATTAACCGGTGTAGAAGCCAGGTGAAATGTGTGTTAAGGTTCCGTGCTGTATCTAAGTCTCTAGAAATGAAAGATCTTGGTACACCAGACTATATGTTTTGCTCTATATCATAATGTTAGTCGTATAAACTCAAGTAACTATAAAGAAATACCATGGTAGAATAATAACAGAAAAATAATGGAGCGAGTAAAAGCATGGTAAATCAATAAATACATCGTAATACAGTGTTTAGAGACGACTACTCTGTACCGCGAGACGATGCTGACCCATTCCTGAATTAATCCAACCTGCGAACACTGAAAATGTGACAGTTTGGGTCCTCTCCTATTGACATTAATCAAAGTATTACGATTTATTCATAATATTACACTCAGATGGAACACTAGCCTGATGTTTTTGAGATGTGGCATTTTGTTATAGTACATTTCGCACTCTATAACGACTGTTTAGGACCGAAAAACTATAGCTTCAGGTAGATATACAATAATGTTATCTATCGATTTTCAGTCTTAAAGTAGGGGAAAATTATAAATATTGAAGCATTTCTTTATAGTCCTCCTTGCTTCTCGAAAAGGTCCATGAACTTAGAAAAGGTTGAAGAACACTAAATTATACACCAAGAAAAAAATACATTAAAAGAGATAAGATGAAAATGACCAACATCTCTATTATTACGGAGGCTAAGAATAATACCAAGACTAATTAAGTAATTCAGAGATAACGAAACGAACGACGATCACGAGAGCTTCCACGATAACAGTGTATACGAGTAATAAGATGTGATTCCAGATTCCTTGATAGCACTCCGAGTTTCCAAGATAATAGTGTTATTCCAGTTTCCTCGATAGCGATGCGAGTTTCCAAAACAACGGTACCATTCCATGATAAAGATGCCTTTCCCGTTTCCACGATAATAATGCGAGTTTCCACGATCAAGATGCAATTTCAGTTTCCAATGTAACGATGCGTGTTTCCACATTGTCGATGTGGTTCCAGTTCTCATGATGCGATTTCACGACACAATATTGAAGTCCACTTGCCTACACAGGTACTGGGACGAACCCTTTCACCCCGTAAGGGTCCACCCCAGACCCTTGGGTGCGAGTAGAGTGACGCTGCCACCTTCTGCGCCGCAATTGAAGTTCACTTGCTTACACCGGTACTGGGACAGACCCTTTCACCCCGTAAGGGTCCACCCCACACCCTTAGGTGAGAGGAGAATGGCGCTGCCACCTCACTGCGACACAATTGAAGTTCACTTGCCTACACAGGTACTGAGACGAACCCTTTCACCCCGTAAGGGTTCACCCCAGACCCTTGAGTGCGAGGAGAGTGACGCTGCCACCTTACTGCGCCTCACACGGATAGCCATGAGCAATGACCCGCAACACCACTCCTCAAACACTTTCAGTGAGTCCTTTTCACCCCGTAAAGAACCACTGGTATTGTCAGTGCCTGGTGCAATGCGCACAGCGTGCCCTCGTTCATGGCGAGTTGTTCAGCACGGTGTCATTATAAGCAGAGGTCCCGTACACACCACTCACCACCAGACTCTATGCAAGGAGCCCTTATCACCCCTTAAAGGCCCCTCACGGCATCACCTGGTGGACGGTAGACACGGCACACTGCTTAAGGCGACCCCTTGCCTAGTGTGAGGCGCTGCAAGTTGACGACAACCAGTGAGCTTGAAGTCGCAAGGGAAAATGAGTCCACGTTAACAATGGGATTCCACGACAGGTTGCGATTCCAGTGTCCACGGTAAAGATGCATTTGTAGAGGATAACGATCCGTTTATCGAGGCTAACGGTGCGGCGATGGCGAAACGATTCAAAGTATTATTACCTACTGGGACGAAACTTTTCATCCCGAAAGGATTAACCCCAGTCCCGTGGTTATGAGAGCAGTGACGATGCAACCTTGCAATGCCTCACACGGGTCGCCATGAGCAATGACCCGCCACACACCACTCCCCAAACACTGTCATAAAGTGAGACCTTTTTTACCTAACCTAACCTAACCTAACCTGACGTAAAGGACCACTGGTACTGTCAGTGCCTGGCTCATGGTGCACAGCGTGCCCGCGTTCATGGCGAGTTGTTCAGCCCGGTGTCATTATAAGAAGGGGACCCGTACACACCACTCACCATCATATTCTATGCAAGGAGCCCTTATCACCCCTTTAGGGCCCCTCACGGCACCATCCGGTGAGTGGTAGACATTGATCTCTTGCTTATGGCGACCCTTGCCTAGCGTGAGGCGCTGCAAGTGGACGACTAGTAGTGAAGCTTGAGGCCACTAAGGAAAAGAAGGACCTGCAGCCAGTTCCCTGCCTTGGGCCCCAGGCCGGACCCAACAGCCACCTCCTTCCCCCGTGCGGCGCCCAAGGCCGTCATGGCCCTCAGCAACTTTAGGCCGAAAGTTCTCAATCGTCGTTTAAATCTTGATTCGAATATAAAATCGTCGATGGTAAATGAAAAATGTCTTTGGTCTGAAAGTGTGCAAGAGTTAGCTGATTAATGAAACAAGGTGAGGCAGCTTTGCTCCAGAGTATTTAGTGTACTTTGCATGTTGCTGCCGTGAATGTGTACGTGTTTGTAGATAACTGGATAGAAACAGTAGACCAATGGTAGTTGTGTAACTACTGGGGAACTTTTGAAAATTAGTTAAGCTTCTGGATAGAGTGGATGAGTGCACATAGGTTTGCTTGTCTTATACATAAACCGCCACCTGTAGACATAACTTTTTCTTTATTATGCTCTTAGAAAAAAAGCAAACTTAGTCTCCTCCTTATTACCCGGATCATAATGACATGTAAATATCAATGTTTCAAATATAAGGAAACACTAGGAGAGAACCCAAACTCCCGTTGAAGTTGCCAGATTCAACAGATATCGTAATATTTCACAGAAAAGATAGTCAACTGCATATCGTATATTTCTGGATATTTTCCTGTCACATAAGGAGATATCAAGATAGGTCAAGTATTTTCAACTTTGCAGTACCATTGCAAAACGCTATAATAGTAGAGTTAAGTCTAGAGATAAACTCAGCATCCCCTTCAATATTAAAGAAAAAATAAAGTGATCGACTTATTCAATTATACCTCATCTCTACTTTTCGCGCCGTCCCATCAGATTTACTCCTTCTGGATAATGGCAGCTGTCACGCAGGTAAAAAGACTGAATTGGAATCAGTGTTGACATTTAGGAGCTTCGAGCTAAAGGGTAAGATGATATGGGAAGACTTTAATAAGCGATGTGTAGTGCCATCTTCCCTGACGCATGGAGGAGGAGGAAGAGGAGGAGGAGATCATAGTGGTGATAATGGTGGAGGAGGAGGGTAGGATCACGAAGAGAAGGAATAAAAGGAAGAATAAAAGAAGGAAGTAGTAAGAAGAGATAGAAAAGGAGGGAACAGAAAGAGGAGGAAAAGAACGAATCAGAACGAAGAGGATATGGAAAAAGGGTCATGAGAGAAAAGTGAGAAGGAGGAAGAAGAGGACCAGGAGGAGGAAGTGAAGGTGATGGGATTATACCCTTACACAGCTTGTTAGGCTCAGATAAGGATTTTATTATCTAATACGTGTGTGATGATTCTCATACACTGATCTCTACACAGATTGTTTTGATATTAGAGTAGACTGTTATACTTGTTAGAATCATAATAGAAAGTCTCCATGTGTTTCATCTTATGATAGAAAATGTGTAGCTGCTTTCGTTACTGGAATAGTATTAAAGTCGAGAAGTAATCACATTACGAGGAACATTCATGCATCCTCACCTTCTTTCTCACTTCACCAACATTTTCATGAAATCGACAAATTGGAGAGTAATTTGTTCACTTTTACTATACTTAATTTGGGGCTTTCCAGTCTTTCTTTATGCAGACTATAGTATTACTTTGTGTCAGAAGGCAAGACTCGTGCGGTTGCGATCGTTAAACTCTAATAGGGATGAAATTTCAAGCTCGACTGGGATCTCTAGACGATGTTTTGTTTTCAATAAAACATTTTATCTCTGGTTAGACAATACAGTGTATAACTCACATTACAATATTGAACGTAATATTTTTTTTTATACGAGTTCTATCCACGTCCGTGAACTAAAACTTCAGAAGCAAAAGGGTACAGGACAAAAGTTACAAATGTAAAATGACAGAATTCATTGTTGACATTGCATAGGAAAGAAATATCCAAAGACAGCATTGGTGATTTACTCCCAAATGTGACATAGTCAAAGCACAGTTCTGTGTCTTCATAAAGGGTGTAATAAAAAATTGCAGAATTACTCTTTCTCACACTTTACATACGTAATCATTGGAAAGGACCTGAGGTAGTATTATCCTTGCTTCCGTGTCAGGGGCCACTCTCTGTGTCTTGAATGCATATCAGAGGTAATGATTATGTCTGGCATGAGGGCGTACATTACTCACTTTTTCACTCACTTTAAACCTTCCAAACCTTGAATTTAACTTGGTCTCATGTTATTCATACATGATATAGAGCAGGTCCACAAAATTTATTAGAGCCTTCCATCCTGAATAACATGCACTTTACATTATCTACCCGAAATTATGCCAGATTTGTAATCCACCTAGCCTAAACCTCCACCATCACTATTATAATAGTATTTCCAGATTAACTTCTGAAACCCGGATAAGAATATGGTTAGTAACTTTAGCTCTTCATGTTTCCCTCCTTTATTTCAACATAATGACATTACTGCTATCTCATATATCTCTAAAGCTGAACTCTTCACTCAAGACTGTGCTAGAAACTGTATCTTGGATGATTTAGATTTTTTTCCTCCCTCCCCTCCCTTCTGACTGCTTCAAGCTACCATTAAAATTCTTCGTACTGATGTTTTCCATGCCCGCGCTGTCCTAAGCTCTCACATGGCTTATGAATCTTCCTATTATTGTCGAAAACTTCCTCCGTCCTTCCATCTCACCTAGTGAAACTCTTCTAACTCTATCAACATCTACCTTTCCTTCTTGCTGGAAGTTTGGGTATATTCATCCTATTTCTAAGAAAAGGTTATTTCTTTAATCCCTTAAACTACCGTACCATTCCTTTGATT
>NC_059301.1:1536261-1561261 GCF_017591435.1 Portunus trituberculatus
TAGACAACTTAATAAAGTTATGCCTCTGTAATTGTTACCATCATGCATATCTCCATTATTCTTATAAATGGGGACAATAATTCCAGTCAACCAGTCTTCAGGGATGTTTCCTGTTTCCAAAACTTTGTTAAACAACTTAGTATAGAGAGGGCATAGTATATGTTTGGTGTTCTTGATATATTCATTAATAATGTTGTCAATACCCGCGGCTTTGTTATTCTTTAACTTAAGTATGCATTTATTAACCTCCTCCTCGGTAATCTCTTTATTAAGTGGACTGTTATCATGAATGTAAATGTTAAAGCTCGTCGGAAAATCTTCAATATTCCCTTCTTGTGTTAGTTTCTTAAAATGACTCATAAATTCGGTTATCAAAATAGGTATCTCAGACTTTTTTTGTGCACCTTGTAAAATATGCCAATACAATTCAGGGTCCTTCGCTTTAGCATTCCTCAATTTTGCAATAAAATCATTTTTTTCTTTAGTTTTGATCCGTTTCAATTCCTGTTTGTATTTTTTGCTCTTAATTATCATATCATTACGGCTACTCAAGGACCTCTCTATGTTATTTCTATGTTTTGCCCTATGATATTCTTTTTTCTGCTTAAATAACACTGTTTATCACTGCAGGGTGCTGCAGTTTTTACTTTTCTTGATAAACGTTTTCCTTTTCTTTGGGAATACTTTCAAAGCGGGATCAATTAATATTTTCTTCAGGTCCTCATTTATCTCGGGCACAGATTTAAAATCAGCATTCTCAATTACCTGGGTCACAAATTCAAGGTTGATACTTTGAATGTACTCATTAACTTTCAAATTATTCCATTTTCCTGGCTTTATTGCTGGCTGAGAATGCTCTATCTCCGAAGATCTAATCTTATCCCCTTCCTCATGCACACACCTTTCCATACATTTCCTGTTCTTTTCAATACCAAAAGATATACCACAATGCACATCTGAAAAAGAGTGGGTCAAACTCCATCACACGAAAAGCATTCACTTTAGTCAAAAGGATCGGTGAGCCTATTACATAATCCACTACCGTATTAAAAGTAGTAGTCTCCTTACCAACCATGGTATCTTCCCCTACTCGTCCGTTAAACATACACACTAAATTATTTTTACAAATTTCCAATAACTTCTTACCATAACCATTAATTCTAGAAGTATCTCTAGAATACCTTTCTGTAGGGATACCAAGTTGCTGCATACTCTCGCATATATCTATTATTTTCTTTGTGTTACTATCATCATCTTCCAGACCAAATGGACTTGTATGCACAAAGTCACTTGACGTACCAGTATGGGCATTAAAGTCACCACACACAGTGATAATAGTCATCATCATTATAATCCAATAAGAAATTATCTAATTCTTCAAGTAATTCAATACTTGAGAATCATGAATTAGATGGTGGTATATATACTGTTGTTATCACAACATCTTTCATTAAGTTTAAACAATGCTTGTCTAAATGCAAAGATATAAAAGCCTCTGATATTCTTCGTAATGGTTTCCAGTGTGGCTTCATTTCATGTTTCACTGCGATCATAATACCAGCAGACTTATGTACACTAACAACTTTTCTAACACTGTAAACTACTGTAAATTCCATCTTATCAAAAAAGTCTATAACATTCTTCATATCAACTTCATCACACTTTATTTCACTAAGGCAAATGATATCGTACTTACGACACAGTTCAACAAAATCTGGGGTAGACAGCTTACTTTTAAGTCCACACACGTTGAGTGATACTATATGAATGCTTTGGTTAACTTTTGATGAATGGTTTTCACAGTCGTTTACCTTGTGTCCTGGAATATTCCTCCGTGTTGTTTTGACGTGTGCTCCACACTTATCCTAGGCAGTTGTGTCCCATACCAAATGATCCAGCTTCAACTGTTTCCTGTCAGGTGTTCCAATTCCCACTTTGCTGAGATCATCAGGAGTGGTGATCTCAATGGCACGGTTCGGGTCCTTGTTCATCCATGCCACGATCTTGCCATTCCTTGACGTTACATTTATCACTCCGACCTGATCCTTTACCATCTTCATCATTTTAGCTCGTAACGGTGTTAAGTCCTCGTTACAGAATATGTTTATTTTCTTCTTTTTCAGCTCAGCTTTCTTCTTGAGAATTCCATTCCTTTTCTTCTTGTGACTAAATCTGATGATGAGCGGTCGATCTTGATCTTGGGCCTCCCGAGTCGTAGATACGTAAATTGTCACTTCTTTGGTACTGCTCTAACTTGTCACATTCATACTTCATCAGAAGAGCTTGTCGTTGTACTTGAAAAACATCCACAGATTTACCTTTCATTGTGTCATTCACTTGCTCCAAAACTGCGTTAATTGCTACCGATACTGCGATCGTGATGACTTTGGTAACCTCTGGCAAAACTGTCTCGATGACATCCTTCGCTGTCTTCGTTGAATCCTTCTTTCTACTTGCAGTGAGCGATTTGAGTTCATCCTCCACCTTGGCTTTCACCAACAGTTCTATATTAGAGTAATCAACGCCAGCCATGGCTGCTTAGGCAGGAGTCCAAGCAGGTAGGTCAGGAGCTCAAACAGACACGTCCAACCACCTCGACAGTCAAGCAGAGAGAGAGAGAGAGAGAGAAGAGAGATTTTGCCCTTTCAGGTTGCTGGGTCACATCTTTAAAGGGTATACAAAAAAAGTCAAGTAAACACGAACCTGGATTTGCTGTCTCACGAAACCAGTTGTCACTTGTTCTTTTACCACTTGTATCCACCTTTTTAAATGACAATGACAAATAATATTTCATCTCTCCTTTACCATAGCTACCGGTGTCTCCTTCTTCGTTGCCTCTACAGCCACTAATGTAGAAAAGTAGATTCCCTGTTGTTTAATCACTGCCTCACTTGTTTGAATATAAGTTAATAAAATTCTAGAGAGAGAGAGAGAGAGAGAGAGAGAGAGAGAGAGAGAGAGAGAGAGACGCATGAATATAAAGTCAAAATAATATGGGGTAGCAGCAGAATTCACCATAAGGACGAAGGGGAAACGGAAGGAAGAAAGGAAGCACAGAGAAAATTGAACTGCCAGATATTGGAGATTGGGAAATTGAATGATTTATTGGAGAAAACAGTAGGAGAAGAAGGAAGAGGAGAAGAAGGGAAAGAGGAGGGAAACGAGGGAATAATGAAAGTAAAACTGAAATGTAAAAGGATAGCAAGTTAATTTAGAAAGAAATAGGAGGGAGAAAAATGGTAAAAAGGTGGTACAGAAGAATGAAATAGAAATACAAAAGGTAGGAACTGTACTGGAGGGATGCAGGTAAGCAGTATTGTGTAGTATTTGTATGGGGTGCCTTTATAATTGTTTTGTTTTGCTTATTTCATAGCGTTTATGATCATTTACACTCTGAATGCTATACCACAGCGCGCGCACACACACACACACACACACACACACACACACACACACACACACACACACACACACACACACACACACACACACACACACACACACACACACACACACACACACACATTGAATATATTAAAGGTTTAAATCATGTTCTTGATCAAGGTAATGTATTGTTTATTGCTTATTGTAGTCTGGTCTTCATTGATAGTTTGTCACTCGGCGCTCAAAGGAAGGGTTATATTGTCGTTAATGTTGGAAGAAATATTTGACCCAGATTCATTCGTTACATAGAATAGATTGGTGGATTAATAGATAGACAGATGTATATTCCTTATTCAAGTATTAACGTCAACATTCTCAGTTCACTATTACATCAAACAAACTCGTCTCAATTAGTCTAGTGAAGTCGTGATGAAAATTAACGGGAAATTGTGAAAAAAGTGCTATATGCTAATTTACAGAAATAATGACGGGGGTGGGAGCGTGAGACGAGGAAGCAGGATGTTGAGTCTTTCAATGTAGCACCGTCTTGTTAGAAAGGTTTCCCGCTGGCGTCCCGTGAGAATGTCATTTCACTCTTCAGGAATCTCTTCGCTTGTTTTTATGAGAGTTTACAGTTTCTAGGGTTATTATTTTCATGCTGGCTGAAAATAAAATTGTCTGAGGTTTTCCAAGATATTAGTGAAGGGTAAAAATTTCATTCCCAGAAATAATGAGCTTGTTAGAGAAGTCCTAGAAAACTCTTAAAACAGTAATTACTTCCTTCTACTTTGTTTCTTTTCCTTCCCTTGTCCTTCTCCAACTCTTGCTGTGTCTACTCATTCCGTTCACTTCTCAAGCTCCAGCGATCTTTTACTTTTTCCTGTATATTTTGTTTTGCGCTTTCCTTTAATCAACTTTACCAGTATCTTGTTCCTGTCTTTCCTCTTATCATACTACTTTTCTTCTTTTGCTTTCTTTCTCCCATCTCTCTCTTTTTATGTAATGTATACTTTTCATTTTACTCCCTGTCATCTTTTAGTATTTTATATATATTCCCAATTACTTTCTTTTTCAATATTTTTCTAAGTCTCCTCTTCTTATCAGTCCTATTTATTTACTTCTTTTCTTCTTTTGTTATATTCCCTACTCTCTAGATTTCATGTTTATCTTATATTTCTATTTATTTATATTTCTTTTAGTCTTCCTCTTCTCACTTGCAACTCTTCAATCCCATCCATCCTCTCACACTTCCGTCTCTCATCCCTTTTCTCTTCAATTTTCTATCTGTCCGTCTTCCTTCTGCACGCCAATGCTTTCAATAATTCCGGCACTTAGATATCCTATGGTTCCCCACCTTTTACTTCTCTTCCTTGGGGGATTTAAACATCACTAATCCCTACAGCAAGGATCAAACTTTAGGAAACGCACATCAAAGTTCTCATCTGAAGAGTATATTTACAAGAGAAAATAAGAGGAAATATAGTGATGCAGGTAATTTCGTTGCTCTTGATAATAGTAACTAGTTTTAAGCTTTGAATGTATTGTACTCTGACTAAGATATATATGAAAAAAAAAAATCAGGAAATGGAAAAAGATATGATTTGATGTTCACTTCCTGTAGTGGTGAATGGAAAAGAATTCTACTTGGTTCGGTCATTAATATTCGAAACATATCGTGGTACTCATTACTCATTTGTGTATATAGTTTAATTATTGATAAAATGTGGCAAATCAGGCAGGGAGCTAAATTACCACTGAAATAAGATGTAACATTGGAAGTCGCTAGATACTAAATATTAAGACATTTATCCTCCTCAGCACCTCGATCAAGCCAACCCAGCATTCCCACCCATCACACTGCACCCATCACACCTTTATAATTCAATGGAAAATTATATAGACGCAAAAGATTAAAACATTTTCCTGTTCTTATATTTCTTATCTCTAATGGAAAGCAATGTGGTCCTTTTTCTACATTAAGTTTCATGTTAAGGAGAGTGTTTTGTCAGTGCACATGTAAACGTGGCTGTGACATTTTGGCGGATTCGGCTCTTGCTATGTATACTAATTGTTTGCTGACACACACAGGAGCGCCAATCCTATTCGTTTTTCGTTATCATTAGTGTGTGTGTGTGTGTGTGTGTGTGTGTGTGTGTGTGTGTGTGTGTGTGTGTGTGAGTGAGGTGAGTGTGTGTTTGTTCATTCATTTACAGACAGCAAAATCGTACCAAACACAGAGAATATTGAGTATTTTATTTATTTATTTTTTTCATAATTCATTTCACTTCTCTCTCTCGTTCATTTGTTTTCGTGTTGTATATACTTATATGTAATACGTTGTTCTCTTCTCTTCATTTCTGGTAGGTAGTGGAGCAGTTTTGTGTTAGTGTTAAGTACTTAAGGCTGAAGAAAGGTGGGAATTTCCTTACAAGACAGCGAGATGCTTTCCTCTGCCTCCTGATTTTTTTTTTTTTTTTTACGGTAAGGCCTATAGCGCCTGTAGGCACACCTGAAGAGTGTATGGCAAGCGCTGTTCAGCTTCCGCCCATTAATGGCGCAGGCAATTTTATTTATAGTGGTACCCATATCAAGGCCCATATCACCCCAGAAGCTCATCTTGAGTGTATCCATCTAGAACCTGGGTATCATGGTGACATGTAGGTAACTTTAAACCACTCGACAATTGGCAAAGTGTTTTAAGGCTGCACGTGGTGGGATTCGAACCTACGCGTGGACGTCTGCCCGATCCCACGCTCACCACCTTATCCACTACGCCACCGCCTCCCTACCACTACGCCATGGTGATGATGTTCTTCATCATTACATCATCACCATCATCATCATCATCATCATCATCATCAACATCAACATCAACATCAACATCAACAACAACAAACAGCCACAGTTGTCCAGCTACTTTGTATGACCTGTCATTCGGACAAAAAAAAAGAAAAAAGGTAATAAGAACATCATACGTCCTTTCGTTTTTACCTCCTACCTTTCCATGCATTTTTCACAATGTTACTCATTATAGTTTCATATGTGGAAGCTATCACTCTGTTTATTCTCTTTGGTGTCAGTTCTGCACTCTTTCCCTCCCCCTCCTCCTCCTTTTTCTCCTCTTCCTCCTTCTCCTTCTCCTTCTCCTTCTCCGTCTCTCCTCCTCCTCCTCCTCCTCCTCCTCCTCCTCCTCCTCCTCCTCCTCCTCCTCCTCCTCCTCCTCCTCCTCCTCCTCCTCCTCCTCCTCCTCCTCTCGTCATGATGAGGGCTCCGTGCCGCCTCTACTCATTCACTCCAGTAGTAATCGCTCGCCTCAAAGAGTCCTCAATACACATCGAATTATGCAGCAGCCGTCGTCCTCCCAGCTCCTCAATATACAGTCAGGTCTACTTATTCTCAGGCTGCCCACCCAGTGTTGCCAGAGGGACGGTCTGCGATTCCCTATTATTCGTCAGTCTTGTGCAGATGTGGTTTAGCGGGTAGAGCATTGCTATTCTCTCACAACAATTATTTTCTTGGGCCACAGATTCAATTAGTCGGGTTCTTAAGAGCGTTTTTCTTGTCGATATAAAAATCATATATACTAGTCATTAGAACTAAAAATAGCACCATTGAAAACCTCTGTAGTTTCAATTAGGAGCTTGAAAGTAGCAGAAATGTGGTACAGAAGTGTTTTCAGAATATGGGACATTATTTACATTATTCATTGCTGTGAAAATTGTTGTTTTTCATTCATACGTGTTCTGCCTTTCAAGTCCTGCGTCAGTATAGGATGTGTCTCAATCACATCAGAAACGCAATGGAATTTTCGTAAAGGAATTTTCGCCATTACACCTTTGAATTTTCACCATCACCAAGCCACAGATCAGATATGGTGATGCTGCTGAATGGGGAAGACACGTGGAGTGACCAGGGTACCGCCAACAGAACTGATTCACTTCAGGATATGCGAATGGACGTGGAACAGAGTAAATGGCATTCACCTCTTTCAAGCGAATTCGAAGTTCATCCAAGCAAGATCCCTCTTCCTCACCCAGCGCGCCACCTGGGAGGATTTTCTGCAAACAGCACTGCCTTAATCAAGCATCAGTGAGCCTCCTAAGCGAGCCTCCTTAATCCCGCCATAGCAGTGCAGCGCCAGTCCTCACAAAGAATCTCATGATACTCTTTTTAAGCGACTCAGCGGGACGCAACCCCTGACTCTTAGGCCACGCTGCGACTGGAAACTGGACGGAATGGAGACCTTATAACCACTTGAAAACAACACACGTGGACAGAAGGATTTGCAAGTCGAGTAAGTATATGCAGACTGAATCAACTGTTGGGTAGTGAAGGCATGAAACGGAGTGAATCCATGTTCATTCCATACGTGTCCCCAATCCACAACTTGCCGGCACTTGCATGTTTAGAAGGGAAATAAAGAGACAAGTGGGTTTGGTGGAGTGGTGGACACTAGTCGAGAATTTTAGGACAGGTGAAGTGTTAATTGTGTTAAGAATTGTTGACCTACAAGGGGGAAAGCAGCAGGAGTGTAGGTGAGTGGGTGTGTAAAGGCAACCAATTGACATAAGGCTAATTTTTGGGAACTATGCGTATATTTGCTATATTTTCAATGGTGTTACATGTTTGTATCCTCAATGATTCAATCGCATATTTGTTTGCTGGTTCACTTTTACATTTTATATACTAATGCTTCTTTTTATGTTCAGAGATCACACAAACCTCTAATTTAGTACAACAGACACTTCCGCTCTCCCGCAACCTGTGGTCTACCTGGTTGTGCTTTTATAATCATTACATACACACACACATACACACACACACAATTTCTAATCCACAGTCACTGAATGATCTAAGACCAGTCGCCATCACCCCTATACCCAGCCTTATCTGTGAAGATTTTGTTTTCGACTGGGCCTATAACAAAATTTGTAACTCTATTGACACACAACAATTTGGCAATATTAAATCCACCTCCACATCTCACTACCTTGTCAGCTTCCTGGAATTCGTCCACAGCCACCTGGACAAACGCAACACTTCTCTAGCTATTGCTTTTGTGGACTTCAGAAAGGCCTTTGATCTTGTTGATCACACTGTTGTGATAAATAAAGCCATCACTCTGGGCCTCTCTCCCTACCTGATAGCGTGGTTGGCAGACTTCCTCACGGGAAGGCGTCAGGCCGTTCGTTATCAGGGCTCTGTCTCCTCTTTCCAACAGCTCACATGCGGGGTCCCTCAGGGGACCAAGATGGGTCCCCTGTGTTTCCTCATCCTTATCAACGATGCTCTCGTCCACACCCCCCACCGCTGGAAGTATGTGGACGACTGCACCGTGGGCGTACCCGTCAACAACACCAACCCAGACTTCTCAGCACTGCAGTCCACTCTAAACCAACTACAGACGTGGACGGAGGACAACAAAATGACCATCAACCACACCAAGACCGTGGTGATGCACATTTGTACCTCCACAGCAGCAGTTCCCCCTCCCCAGCTTTCTGTGGGCCCTCACTCCCTCCAGGTGGTCCGCAGCACCAAGCTTCTAGGTGTCTTGGTGGATGATCAGTTAACATGGAAGCAGCATGTTTCCAACATCATCAGGTCAGCCTCATATAAAATCTATTTACTGCGCCGACTCAGGTCCCTGGGAGCACCGGCAGATGAGCTGAGGGGAGTGTACCTCATCTTTATACTCCCTAAGCTCATGTACGCCGCCCCAGCGTGGTCCTCCTCCTGAACCTCACACAACGACAACAGCTGGAGAGGGTTCAGAGGAGGGCGTTCAGGGTCATCCTTGGGCCTGCCTACAGGTCCTACGAGGACGCCCTGACCTGCCTGAGTCTGCCGAGGCTGGCCACAAGACACCAGGAAGCCTTGGAAAAATTTGGGGAAGGACTGCTGCGTCATCCACGTCTCCGCCACCTGCTACCACCCGACGTGCCTCCCCCTGCTCGCGCCACCCGACACCATAATCGCGTGGCGCCTTTGAGAGCACCGCGCACGGATCGGTACCGACTCAGCGCGGTGCCCACTATTGTGCGAGCTTTAAATAAATAAGTGAATTTCTAGGTTAAGTTTATCCATAGTTAGGTTAAGCATTTTTAGTTCATTGTGGTAATGTCCCCCCCCTGTACATTTTCAGTGTATTTTTACATTGCCTAATTAATAAACCGTTTATTATTATTATTATTACACACACACACACACACACACACACACACGGCCCGGTAGCTCAGTGGTTAGAGCGCTGGCTTCACAAGCCAGAGGACCGGTGTTCGATTCCCCGGCCGGGTGGAGATATTTGCGTGTAGCCCCTGTTCACCTAGCAGTGAGTAGGTACGGGATGTAACGGGATTGTGACCTTGTTGTCCCGGTGTGTGGTGTGTGTCTGGTCTCAGGCCTATCCGAAGATCGAAAATAATGAGCTCTGAGTTCTATCCGTTTGATCTGGCTGCCTCGTCAGAGACTGCAGCAGATCAAACAGTGAATTACACACACACACACACACACACACACACACACACACACACACGCCAATACCATCTGAAGGGTCTTGCTTCTTGACACCTCTCCACTCAATCAAAGCCAGAATTGATGACATGGTATCTGGAAGACATGAGAGTGATGCAGGACTCCTAGCGAGACATGACCGCGGAGCAGATGTTCATTACCTCAGGCCCTTGACCACTCGGCCATCGTCTCTCCAATACATATGTATATTAGCCAATAAATGGGAAACGCAGAGGCGAACTGTAAAGTGGACGAATAAGTTGGACATTCAGTGACTGGAAATAACAATAGAGCTGGACACGAGAAGGTTTCAGCAGCGAGAGAAAATGGGAAATATTTTATCATTATTGCCTTGCTTTATTTTGTATAGAGAAAAATAGCAATAATAGCAAGTGATGAATATATTGCACAGAGGCTGCTCTTCGCGGTGTGTGTATGGCGGCACAGGGAGAATTGTCTTGCCTGTTGGATATCTGAAATATTTTTGCGGCGCTGCTTTCAGAGGCTGCGTCCCTAGAGGTGCATTGAACAGCACACCGCCAACAGGACGCACTGCAGAGGTCTCTTAATCGCTCTAATGTAACTCTCTCTCTCTCTCTCTCTCTCTCTCTCTCTCTCTCTCTCTCTCTCTCTTCACAGACATGAATGCGATACTGAAAGACAGACAAAGAGAGAGAGAGAGAGAGAGAGAGAGAGAGAGAGAGAGAGAGAGAGAGAGAGAGAGAGAGAGAGAGAGAGAGAGAGAGAGAGAGAGAGAGAGAGAGAGAGAGAGAGAGAGAGAGAGAGAGAGAGAGAGAGAGAGAGAGAGAGAGAGAGAGAGAGAGAGAGAGAGAGAGAGAGAGAGAGAGAGAGAGAGAGAGAGAGAGAGAGAGAGAGAGAGAGAGATTAAAAGAAGTAATGAATCAATCTGGAGAGTCTGGAATCCTCAGGGCAGAGGGTAAGGGTTCTGTTAGGGAGTGATGACTTAATTGGGATGTTGAAGAGGAGGAGGTGGAGTAAGAGGAGGAGGAGGAGGAGGAGGAGGAGGAGGAGGAGGAGGAGGAGGAGGAGGAGGAGGAGGAGGAGGAGGAGGAGGAGGAGGAGGTAGTAGAAGTGGTTGGATGGAGAGAATAAATGGAAGGTAAGCTGCAGGAAAGTGGAATGGAGAGAGAGAAGAATTGGAGGAGAGGAGGGAGCGTGGGAAGGCGTTGCGGTTTTCCTGCTGAGAAGTTTATGGGAAAATCTGAGGAAATGTAGGACTCATGGGATGCAGGACGATCATGTTAAGATGAGAGAGAGAGAGAGAGAGAGAGAGAGAGAGAGTTTTCTAATATTGTGGTATGAGTGGTTGTTTTTGTGATGTATCATTATTATTACCATTATTATTATTACTATTATTATTATTATTATTATTATTATTATTATTATTATTATTATCATTATTATTATTATTATTATTAATATTAGAGCATAGAAAAAAAAATGATGTATATCTGCCACGTCCTGGTCCTCCAAATATTAAAAAAAAGAGAAAAAATCCACAAATGCCTGTAAGTTTGTAGGTAAAATTACAGAGAAAAATGGAAAATGAGCTATGTACGGTAAAGCACGTTCTCCAGTTTTAAAAAGTGAACAACATTACTTACAACAATCAGAACAAGAACAGCGCAATCATGAGCACCACCAATAGCAATCATAACAAGAAAAAACATATCAGAATGAAGTTAGAATTGGTTTAGCTCCTGACCACAGGCAAACTAACTTTCCACTCATTTAAATTTACTGTAAAATTCAATCTTAAAAAAAGAAAAAAATCACTAACTACTGCATGATACTGTTTTACTGAAATCTTTACTGAAACAACGATAGATGGAATACCTACATACCCAGAAAGCTAAATAATCTCTCTCTCTCTCTCTCTCTCTCTCTCTCTCTCTCTCTCTCTCTCTCTCTCTCTCTCTCTCTCTCTTTTGTTAATGTTTTCTTTCCTGTATTTGCTTCTCTTGCTGTGTTCGCAAATTTTTCTTTCTTTTTTTTCATGCATTTCTCACTTTGTCCCTTTTTCAAACTTCACGCTTTCCAAATTTCTTCTTTTTCTTTCACACTCTCCCCTTGCACTATCCAATATTCTCCACTTCCTTTTCCTTTATTTACTTTTCTCCTTCTGCTTATTTGCCTTTTTCTTCTTATCTCTCTATTTTCACCATTCTTCACTTTCTAACCTTATTTTTTTCCTTCCTTCCCTTTTTCCCCATATTTGCTTCTTGTTTCATGTTCAATTCCCCTTTCTTTCATTATGAGTTTGATCTGTCTTTTTTTTTCTTTTTGTCTACTTCTTGCATTAATATATTCTTCTTACCCATCTCGCTGTCCCTCCTCCATCCATCCCTCCCTATCACGTCCCCTCCTCATCCTCTCCCTTCTGCCTATTAAACTCCAAGGAAACTTTAGAAGTGGCTCTATGCTCTTATTTGGTCTTAATACTCCCAGGTGTATAAGAGGTGTAAAGTTTTATCTACCGCAACCTGCCTCTCTCTCTCTCTCTCTCTCTCTCTCTCTCTCTCTGGTATTTACTTTGGCGTCTACCTTCCTTTTTTTTCAACACCTTTCCCTCCACACCCTGGCCACTGCTGCTCCCTCGCCTCAAGCCTGCCCTCGCCCAGCACTTAGTAAACATTCACCCCACCGCAACCAATACTCGTCCTCCTGTTTTTTCTTACTCACCCTCCCTTCCTCCCTTCTGCTCCTCTCGTCCTTACTTTTATGTTCCTCTGTTTGTCCCTTTCTCGCTCTCTGTCTCTGCCTGTTTGCCTGTTCATGTAAGGAGGAATACTATTATTAGTATTTATGTGCGTGCATGCATGTTATGTTTTCTCCCTTGCTCTGTCTCTTTTGCTCTGTCTGTCTCTCTGTTTGTCTGTCTCTTTGCCTCTCTCTCTCTCTCTCTCTCTCTCTCTCTCTCTCACACACACACACACACACACACACACACACACACACACACACACACACACACACACACACACACACACACACACACACACACACACACACACACACACACACACACACACACACACACACACACACACTCCTGGTGGTAGTACGCTCACAATCGAGAGAGCATAGGTTCAATTCCCGGATCAGGCCAGAGGTCATATGGGCAAGGCTTCTATTCAAGTCTGTGGCCCCTGTTCACCCAGCAGTCGGTGTAAGTCGGAAGTTGTGACCCGCTACTGGGTAGGAGAAACAAACTCCGAATAAAAAAAATGCACACTGGGTGGTTTGACCATCCCGGCCCTCGGTCACTAGGCTTATCTGCCGCTGTCTAGCCGTATATGTTGTGTAGACTTAAGATGTATGAATGTTAGTATGTAAGGATATGTATATGTATGGTAATACATATAGAATTTTCAGCTGACTCTGTAAGCTACCATTCTAGATAGACCGAAATATTATGTTGATATCATCATTATTACACACACACACACACACACACACACACACACACACACACACACACACACACACACACACACACACACACACACACACACACACACACACGCTCCGCGTAGTGTAGTGGTTAGCACGCTCGACTCACAATCGAGGAGGCCGGGTTCGAGTCCCGGGGCGGCGAGGCAAATGGGCAAGCCTCTTAATGTGTAGCCCCTGTTCACCTAGCAGTAAATAGGTACGGGATGTAACTCGAGGGGTTGTGGCCTCGCTTTCCCGGTGTGTGGGTGTGTTGTGGTCTCAGTCCTACCCGAAGATCGGTCTATGAGCTCTGAGCTCTCTCCGTAATGGGGAAGACTGGCTGGGTGACCAGCAAGCGACCGAGGTGAATTACACACACACACACACACACACACACACACACACACACACACACACATACAGAGTTGTTTTGTGTTTTAGTTTTCTACTTCTTTCTTCCTTCCTTTAAACAAGAAGAAATAAAGAATAGTGTGGGAATGATAAGTGTTGACACCAGATTGCGTTTCATTCGTCTTTGAAATGTGGCTGAGTTTCTTACTTACTTAAAGCCATGACGTAGATAATCATGAAGTTTATTTAATTTTCCTTTTTTTTCTCTCTCTGTTGAAGGCAAGTGAATTTGAGTGTAGATATATGTTTGTATACAGAAAACTACTTTCGAATAGTATGTTTATTTATTTTTTCTTGTTTCTTATTTATAAACTGAGAAAAGAATACCATTGAAACAACGTACATATTGTCTCTCTTTTTTTACTACCTCAATCTTTAACTCTCTTTGCTATTTTTTTCTCTCTTTTTCTTCTTCATTCACTATTCCCCTTTCTCACTCTACCTTTCCTTGTTTATCCCTCTTCTGGTTTTCTCCCCTATGTTGTGTCTTTCCTCCCCTCGCCCTTCCCTTCCTCAATCGCTCTTCTACAGTATTCCTTCTTCCTGCACTGCGATATGAAAACCTTCCCTTACTTCTGCTACTCCTGGCATGATTGTATTTCAGATTTTTTTTTTTTTTTTTTTTACGGTTTTCCTCATTATATCGAACCTTTTTTTTTCTTCTTTGTTTTTGCTTTCTCTCTCTCTCTCTCTCTCTCTCTCTCTCTCTCTCTCTCTCTCTCTCTCTCTCTCTCTCTCTCTCTCTCTCTCTCTCTCTCTCTCTCTCTCTCTCTCTCTCTCTCTCTCTCTCTCTCCCATTCTTATTTTTACCATGTTATTTTATGTATCTTGTACTCTGTCACTTTTACAAGCAGTGCATTTATCCTTCTTTGCCAACCGTTCTTTCTCTCATTTTTCTCCTTTCGTCTGACAGCCAAAGCGAAAAGTTTATAACAGTATTCCGTTATAAACAATGCATAACTATAAAATGAATTTCAGATGGTAAAGGAAAGGGCAGACAGACAGGCAAAGTCACATTCTGCTTCTGTCACGTCATAGAATTATTGAATCTTTTTTATCAATATTTTATCATTTTATTATTATTTTATTCCCACGTTTTTTGCATCATTGTTTTGTTTTTACGCTTTATTCAGCAAGAGATTAACCTTGCTTTGTTTATGGTTCAGTTTTAGATATTAAGTATTACTATCACTACAAAACCGCATTAATCTATCTATAATCATGCTTGTAATCATGTGTGTGTATTTGAAGGTATGAACTCTTTCATTACCAGCCATGGCAGTCATTTCATTATATTTTAGAAATCCTTTGAGAATCTGATCGAGTTAACGATGCAATTTTTGTGATCAAAGGGCTTTAAATCATTTAGTTACTCATCCATGACTTCTATATCTTATTTGCTGTATCATACCTGACTAAGATAGGAATTAATAGAATTTTGGATGCTTTCTCTACTGGATAAATGTTGATTTGGGTGTTGAAATAAATATAAGAAAATATTACTATGAAGAATGTACTTATTAAAAGAGTATAGCAAGGCGTTTTTGAGCTTAGGTGATCAGGAGATAGATTGAGGGAGAGTGGTGAGAGAAAAGCAAAGCGAAGAGTGGAGTGGAGAGTGCTGGGAGAGGAAAGATGGAGAGGAAGAATGTACGAGGTGTGCGGAAGAGTGAAAGGAATGCAAGGTACTGTGGGAAATGCGAAGCGAGATACGATTAAATGGGAGAGCGAGGTATGTGGTAATAGGAAGAAGAAGGAAAAGCGAGAAAGGTGCGTGATGGAGGAAAGGCACAGCTAAAAGATGGAAAAAGATGGAAGTGAGATGTGAGGTAAATAAATGATCCTTGGAGTGGTGTGATGCGTTTGAGCGAGATGGAAGGGAATGAAAGCAGAAAGGAAGGTTTAGGTAAGAAATAAGGCAAGAGGAAAGGCAAGTAAGGCGTTTGGAGACTAAAAGGGAAAGGTGTGAAAACAGAGGGACGTGTACATAAATGAATGAAGAAGGGATGCCATATTTGTTAATGCTCATGGAAAGGCAGGGAAATAAAAAGATGAACAAGGTAACTATGGAAGAAAGTGTCATGGAAAAATAGAAGTAAGGAAAAAGAAAGGAAGGTGCCTCGTGTGTATGTGTAAAAGTTGAAAGGAAGGGAAGGGACAGATGAGAGAAGTGAAGAACAATTAGTTTTGACAGAGAAGGATCACATACCAGACCCAAATTTGAGATTTTCATGATCAAATGTGATTTTTTTCCTTTTGTTTGTATTTTGTAAATGTTTATATATCTATGTATATTTTTTTTAGGTACGACTTTTTAGTGAATCTCAAGCGTATTTAGTTTTTTTTTTTTTTTTTTTTTGCCATGAAAACATGGCAATTTCCATAAACGTATATAAAGTATATTCATGACTCTGTAGTCTTAAATTTTCTTTGCTAAAGTAAACATACAATATTGTTGCCTTCTGGCAATCTCTCAAGGTAAAGTTAGGGGAATCAAGGAAGAAAAGAAAATCAAGTACTTATATTTGTTGCTTTAAAATGGTTTTCTTTATACACATATTATGTTCTGACTAGTACAGGACGTCATACAAGGCTGAGCTCAAGCTTCAGTTCAGGGCCTCGATTAACAACGCCTATTTTTATGAGTTTTCAAATAAAAAGAATTATATAATAAGAATATATATATATATATATATATATATATATATATATATATATATATATATATATATATATATATATATATATATACAATGTTTTGAATTTAATATTTTCATTCATTGAGTTAGTTTACTATTCCGATGTTACTATTTAGATTTATTCACCTTATTTTTTACTGCTTATTCACATCCTTACAATTGACGAGGCACTTACAGTTACAAGTCATTTATTTACTGAGCACCACTATGCACCACTATACACCACTAAAGCAGGGAGTAAAGGGCCTATCATACTGGCCTATGATACGCGGAACGAGGAACATCCGATCGAGATAGCTGAAACTTGCCCGGATTAGCGGAGCAAAGTTGGGATGGCTTCATATCCATCCCGGTTCTCCGTATGCTATCCCAATGGAAAAATAAACATAATATATGTAATAAAAAACTTTTATTTAAACTAAGAAGAACGTGCCTAAATTTTTTCATATTGGAATATTAAATAGTATTTTATCAATTTACAAAGATCAAATATATATATATATATATATATATATATATATATATATATATATATATATATATATATATATATATATATATATATATATATATATATATATATGTCATGTCGATAGTTTGGGCTCATTGCAACCACCTCTGACTCCAAAGTTGCCGTCGAGCACGTCTCGGTTTTACTCTAGTTTCTTTTACTTACTTTTCATCAATAAGAGGAAGTGCAAATGCAATTCCTGAAAGAAGCACAGGTTGAGATATAAGCGGCATGGTTTTGTTTTGATTAGGCTTGGGCTTGGTTGCTGGGCCGTTTGTCTAGCATAGCAGGAACGCGGGCAGCTTGTGTGTGATAATGTTCCTGGTTTCGTACCAAGAACCATGGCTCGCGTTCCGCGTATCATAGGCCAGTGTGATAGCCCCGTAAGTGTACCCTTCAGTCACCACACCCACACTACCATCTTGGAGTGATAAACCTCAAGGCTACGTCAGGAGAGACACTGCTGAAGGATACGTCGCGCTTAACGCTCTTCACCTACCATCAAATTAACATAATATCGAAAGTTAGAACAGCGTTTTATATCATCAATATTTCTTCTTCTCATACGTATTTTTAACTTCCCATTAATTGGAAAACCATTTATGTTAAAGTCTCCGTTCCAAGTATTCACGTGTGTGAAAGTTTTAATACTTCCTCCGGAGCGTAAGGATATCATTTATTCTTGAAGAAGATGAAGGGAAAGAAAATTTAGAAACACTAATTTTTGTTACCACTTTCATATACTTTAGTGCTACTTTCAGCGTATATATAATTCTAAAGGGGAGGGTGTGGAAGGATGGGGTGGCCTCCATGTAAATTCCACACAACAAGATTCCTCGATGAAAATTTTACCCAAAATATTCCCCTCGTGATAAATTCCCCCCAGCGTGCCCTAACATGAACTAATGCTATTCATCACTGAGGGAATTATTTGGAGGAAGTCTTGTGAGTGTAGTAAATTTAACTGGGAGAGTTTAGGATATATGAATGAAATATGCTGTTAAGCCGGAGCTGTGGAGGGAAGGGTGAAGAAGTACAAATGGATCAGTAATTGTTGATGGGAAAAAATTGTGAGAAAATGCCACTGGATTTTAGTACTCCTGCTACACTACGAGTACCTGCGGCGTTAGTGTGAGAAATAGAGGGAAAGTCGGCACATTCAGAAAGGATGGAAGGAAATTGAGGAGGAATAAGATGATAAAGGAAAGGATGGAATTATGTTGAAGAAAGGAGAAAAAGAACTGTGAAGTAGTTTTGGTTGTGTTCTTCAATCATTCCTAAATCCGTGCAGCCTTCCAAAAGCTTTTGAGAAATTCATGTACTCTACAGATTTGGACAAATATCTCACATCTTCTCTAGTCTCAAGGCTGAAAATTATAAACAAAAGTTCTGGATCTTTTTTTTAAACATAGGAATTAACTACGTGGTATTAGACCATTGTTTTAGAAGTGTTTCATGTATGATAAAACACTATGTTATGTCTCAAATATATGAGGTACAAGTATATATTATTTATGTTATCATTATATAATTGTTTGTATTAACTTCTAACATGAGAGTTCTCAAAACATCTTTTGCACTGAGGACTCTTATGCACACGGGCCATGTCATGTACCCCATCAGGTATAGTAGCCCACTATTTGCAAAAAGATATCTTTAGTTTAGTGGACTAAGTAGTACAAAAATGGTGACGGTAATACTGGTGGTAACAATGGTGAAAAGTTATTCTATTGGAGAAAAGAAAATGACAGAGCTGATGGAGATGGTAGAAGGAAAGATATTCATCAATAGTAGTGGTGGTGGTGGTTGTGGTAATGATGGTGGTGGTAGTATTAGTGCGGAGGAACGCTGCGAAACTATTGTTCTCTGTTTACTACCTTCGATGTTTTGTCGTGCTTTGCCTTATTGGTGAAAGTTCGTCCCTGTTGTTGCTTACCGCGTTTCCCCTGATGTACGTAGCTGCCTTCCTGCTCCCCCTCTCACCAGGTGTTCGGGCAGACGGGCGGTAAACATGTTATGCACCTGTGACGTGGATTGAGGGAATTTATTTATAATGCTAATGATTGTCTATTTTTGTTTCGCTTCTACTTTGGGAGGGATGTTGTTGTTGTGGTGATTGGTATTTGTTTTCGTTCATGCTCTCTTTGTTGGTGTTGTTGCTGCTATGGTTTTAGTTGATTATGGACAGCTGAGATGACGAGAAACGCAAATGTTAAGTCAGCCTACATTACAGATGCATATAGGAAGCTTGATGTCTCTCAGCGTGTAAGACGGTGAAGGAACTACCACTCTACATCTGATATCAAATAGTCTAATGGAAGCATCTGCCTTGCTCTTCTTTTATCTCTCCTCTTAGCCAACACTGTTAATTGTAAAATTCACCTTGGAACCTACCATGATGTTCTTCTCACTCTTTCCTCTTTCCCCTTCCTCATCCTGAACACTGGTAAAAAGTTGATACTCCTCTTATGAAATCATGTAATCTATTGGAAGCATCTGCCTTGCACTTCTTTTTTTTTTCTCGCTAACACTGTAATTGAAAGCTCTATCTTGAATCCTGTCGCAATATTCAGCTCATTCTTCCACTCCCTCCCTCAGCCTGAACAGTGATAGAAAGCTTTATCAATAATTATCTTCACTCCAAACTACCATGACGTTCACTTTCGATTTATTTTAGAAGTAATTGATTTATCACTTCACTCTCCACGAAGTCACCCTCCCACATTTCTTTTAAGTATTCTAAAAACTAGTTACAAGTCTTCCCTCGTCCATTTGTCCTTGCCCGAGAGATTACAGAAGTGATTGTGTTTGGCATAGTTCTTAGAAGATAATCTTTGTCATCCATCACATGCAGCTCTTTCCTGATGTATTTCCCAGAAAAAGACCTGATATGTTCTACGACATACCTAACGCAAGAGAGAGAGAGAGAGAGAGAGAGAGAGAGAGAGAGAGAGAGAGAGAGAATTTTCCAAGACACACTCCATGAAAACACTAGTAATAAATATGTACATAAAAAATACTTAATAGAACTTTCGGAATATGAATCGGGCAAACTATGCATCAGGCAGTTTCATGAAAAATGCATTTTACTTTTAAGACTGGGTGACAAAGAAAAGTAAAAGCTTACCCGGCAATTCTGTCCCTCCCTTTCGGGCCACATGTCTGCCTGCGCGCTCACCTGATTTAGCCCCCTGTGATTATTTCCTGTGGGGATATCTCAAATCCCTGGTTTATAACAACCGTCCACAGACCCTGGAAGACCTACAGAACGCCATCCGAACTGAAAGAGCCAATATACCGCTCAACATGCTGGAGAGAGTAGACCAAAGCTTCCGAAATCGTCTGAATCAGTGTATTGACAATGGAGGTGGACATTTAAAAGATATTGTCTTTAAAACAGTGTGAAAGTAAATCTCCCATGTTGTGTGAAAGGCATAAAAGAAGAATAAAGAATTGTGAAGTGTGAACAGGTTTTTATTTCATTCTCAAATCGGGAAGTATCCGCCCCCCACCCTGTATTAATCTTATTATAAGCAGGATGAAATAACAAACGATAACTAATAATGGTAATTAAACTAAGGACGAAAATCTAACAAACGACAATGATATACCTTAATTCCCTAATAGCTCGGGATGTTTTGACAGGCGGCGCCACTGGCTGGGCTGCACGAGTGAAGAGTATTGGGAAATTAACGTTCTCGACAAATTCAATAATTAACGCTCAGAGTTAAATGCTCGCCAGATTAACGCAGATGTCATGTCACTGGAGATTTGAAGTATATAATCATAGATCAGAGAGAGAGGGGGGGGGGAGGGCGGAGTTTTCACATTTTTCACTTGAATGTCATGTTTTTTTTTTTTTTTTTTTACGGTAAGGCCTATAGCGCCTGTAGGCACACTTGAAGAGTGTATGGGAAGCGCTGTTCAGCTTCCGTCCATTAGTGGCGCAGGCAATCTTATTTATAGTGGTACCCATATTAGGGCCCCACCCAAGCTCATCTTGAGTGTAACCACCTAGACTCTGGGTATCATAGTGACATGTAGGTAACTTTAAACCACTCGACAAATGGCAAAGTGTTTTAAGGCTGTACGTGGTGGGATTCGAACCTACGCGTGGACGTCTGCCCGATCCCACGCTCACCACCTTATCCACTACGCCATCGTCTATACTAGTGTCTACAAGTATGTTCGTTTAAATGTCTACACCTAATTATGCTGTGTACATAAAGAGGTAATTCATTAGTGGCGCGTACATGGATAGTTCTGTGTGTGTGTGTGTGTGTGTGTGTGTGTGTGTGTGTGTGTGTGTGTGTGTGTGTGTGTGTGTGTGTGTTACAAGGCAAAGACAATCTTAAATTTCTTCTTTTTTCTGCGGCATCAATGTTAATTTCCATTTTTGTTGTTTTATTTCGTTCCTTCTTCTTTATCTACGTTGGTGTGTTAGTTCTGTGACACGTATTAAACTACTTCTTTTGTTCGGTTTCGTAACATCAGTGGGAGCTGTAATATATATATATATATATATATATATATATATATATATATATATATATATATATATATATATATATATATATATATATATATATATATATATATATATATATATATATATATATATATATATTTTTTTTTTTTTTTTTTTTTTTGAGTGTGTGTGTGGAGGTTTATGCCATCTCACGAAACTCTCTCTCGAAGTTAGAGTTGATAAACAGTTTGTGAGTTAGCATGAAGCTTTTATTTTGCCTCGCAATATTTGTTATAAGAATATAAAAAAAAAACCATAAAAATCTAAGAATAAAGAAAATAAGCTGCAAGAAGCAATGAATTCTGCACTTAGGAGTCCCTACACAAAACTTACTTGTTTTCACTTATCATCTCCATTCATGAATACGTGCAATCTTCTTTTAAAGTTCCCTAATTACTCGGCACTAACAGTTTGACTACAGAGTGTATGCCAGCCTTTCATAGGATTTCATTCATTAAATTCTATCAGTTTCAATTTGTTATTTCTTCTCACATTCCGATTACCGACGCTGATTATCATGCTTATTAATTGACGTTCTTATGTCAATTATGCCAATTGAAAATACTTAAAAGCCAGACATGGCATCTCTAGGGAATGAAGATTCAAAAGTTTCTCCTCTTCTTTCCTAATTAATACTTGTCATCTCTTGTACCGCTTCAATAATTGCATTCTTTACCAGTTCTACCAAGTGCTACATCCTTCTTGGTAAGTGCATATAACATCACGTAAAGGAGGTAACTTGCTCTCGGTCTTGGTAAGTTTTCATTTTTCTTGAATATATTCAGCCAAAAAATTTCTTATACCTTGTAACACATATTTTGTTTGTTGTCCACTCCATCTGCGATATTTAATTTCTTTATTTGAGTATTGCTTCTATCAAACTTTTTTTTATTTATCCTTTGATTGTTATTATTATTACTTATAATAATAATAATAATAATAACAATAATAATAATAATAATAATAATAATAATAATAATAATAATAATAACAATAAAAATAGAAATAAAAATGGTAATAATGATAATCATAATAATAATAATAATAATAATAATAATATTATTATTATTATTATTATTATTATTATTATTATTATTATTATTACCATTTTTATTTTTATTTTTTATTGTTATTATTATTATTATCATTATTATTATTATTATTATTATTATCAATATTATCATTATTATTATTATTATTATTATTATTATTATTATTATTATTATTATTATTATTATCATTATTATTATTATCATTATTATTATTATCTTCATTATTATTATTATCTTCATTATTATTATTATCTTCATTATTATTATTATTATTATTATCATTATTATTATTATCATTATTATTATTATTATTATTATTATTATTATTATTATTATTATTATTATTATTATTATTATTATTACAATTATTATTAGCATTGCTGTTATTGTTATTATTATCAATATTATTATCATCATTAATGATATTATCATTACTATAGTTTTTGATATCGTGTTCTTCCCTCTGAGCTTTCACACTATTTTTTTCATCTGTATTTTCATTTCGCCTTTTCTTTTACGTTTTAAGCTTGTGCTTTAAACTTTTCTTTCACCTTATTGTACTTTTCCTTATTTCTACCTTTGCTCGTTACGTGACTTTCATTTGCTTACTTGATCATACAAACCAATCATCCTAGTGTTCCTTTATTCTTTTTTTTCATTTCAACATTTATATGATTTTGTTTAAAGTGTTATTTTATTTCATTTTTTCTTAGCCACTGTCTGTCAGTCTGTCTGTCTATCTCTTTTTCCCCTACCACTGTCCTTTTGTTACTCTTGTATGTTTGTCCGTCTATTTGTCTGTGTTCTGTTTCCTATTTTTTACTTTTGTCGGTCTGAATCTGCATCGTTTCTTCCCTCTTTAGCACTATCTGTTTTCTTTTTTTCTTTTGTTTATTTGTCTAACCATGTATCTGTGCCCCTCCCCTTTCAACCTTTCTCTCTCTCTCTCTCTCTCTCTCTCTCTCTCTCTCTCTCTCTCTCTCTCTCTCTCTCTCTCTCTCTCTCTCTCTCTCTCTCTCTCTCTTTTCCCATCTACCCATTGGCCGCTATTATCTCCACTCTCCTCGCAGTCCGATTTTCCCCGTAATGAAATCGATATAACTGCAGCGGTTTTCACGGCACTAAATTCTGTCAAAGGACACTGAGAGTCTGACGCTAATTACCTCTACGGAATAATAGGAATTCGGCGTGTACTAAATTCCAGCTTTCCAGAAAGAGAGAGAGGGGCAGCAAGCATCAGTAATAATGACATTTGTCGCAGCGCTCTGAAAAGCTCATTAGGGAAGCATCAGTTTCTCTTATTTCATCAGTGTATTGGGTCCAGGAAACTTTTGCTCACGATAGGTTGGCCAATGTGATCAGAGGACGATGATAATTGGCTTAATGTGTGTGTGTGTGTGTGTGTGTGTGTGTGTGTGTGTGTGTGTGGGTGGGTGGGTGGTTGGGTGTGTGGGTGAGTGTATATGGGAGAGATAGATGGGAAAAGGATGACTCGATGGTGAAATATTTTTAGCAAGAGTTTATTTGCTGTGTTACTTTCTTATTTGCTGTGTTACTTTCTTATTTGCTGTGTTACTTTCTTATTTGCCAATTATTCATTTTTTACATATCAACATTATTAGTTGGTTGCTTTTTTTTTCTTTTTATTTAGTTTACTTCCACGTCCTCTAATAAACTTTTTTACTGGGTCTATGAGCCATACAGTATCAGACACTGAGGAGAAAAGCATGATACAACGTCGATTTAGTAACAGTAACTTAAAGAATTTTGTCTTTGGCAATCATAATGCGTAACATTTAAAGAATAGCAATGGTAATGGTAGCAATAATCAAGATAGCTGTATTTTTTACCACAAATCTTTTTGTTAATTCTCTTTTGTAAAATGTATTGTGCGCGACATGTGATAATATCCGAGTCACTTATTCTATTTACGAAATTGTGCTGTACTGTGTGTGTGTGTGTGTGTGTGTGTGTGTGTGTGTGTGTGTGTGTGTGTGTGTGTGTGTGCGTGTGTCGTGTGTCGTGTACAGCTCAGTGACTTCTCTCCCTGAACATAATGCAGGCAAAAAAGTATTGCAGTGGAGTCTAATGAAGCACTTTGGTATATCATTATCGTCTGATTTTATTTTAAAAGTTAGTTTTTATCCTTTTAATGAAACTCGTCATCCCATTCTCCTAATTGTATATTTTGCAAACAAATTTGTTAAAATGTCGCACCCAAACACCCAAGTGTGTGTGTGTGTGTGTGTGTGTGTGTGTGTGTGTGTGTGTGTGTGTGTGTGTGTGTGTGTGTGTGTGTGTCGGTGGGTGGATGGGCTGGTTGTTGGGTGTGTGTGTATGGTCGGGTAGGGTGGGTGGGATGTGAGGTCTTGCCGTGGATGGGCAGTGCAATGGGAAAGGAAAGGGACATGCAATGATATCCTGTTCAGGCTTCACTGTTAATTCA
>NC_059301.1:1568761-1571261 GCF_017591435.1 Portunus trituberculatus
CAGTGTAATCCATCCTGTTTTCCTCTTGTTTCCTCGTATTTCTACTCATACAAAGTGTTGGTAAGGTAATTTCATCATAAGCTTTTCATTTCTATGTATTATTTTGTATTTTTATGTATTTCACGTCCAGCTTTTCCTTCTCACTCCTCGCTTTATATTAGCAGTGTAATTCATCTTGTGTTCCTTTGTGTCCCTCGTATTCCTCGTCCTCCTCCTCCCCCTCCTCATCATCCTCCTCCTCCTTCTCTCCTCTTGTTGTTGACAGCTGCAACATTCCGCCTCATATCCTGCCCGCCTCGGACGCCATGAAAGTTTTGAAATATGACTTGTAATTAGAGACAAGCTGTAACCAAGCCTTCCTAGCTCCTCCACTCCTGCCCCTCCTTTTCCTTCCCCTTCCTCTCCTCCCCCTCCCTCTTTTCTCCCCATTCCAGCCACGGCCCCTCAGCTACCCACCTCTCTGCATTTTCTTTTGCCTTGCTCACTCACCTTGTTTCTTTCAGTGTTTTAATTCAATCTGTTTTCTTGTTTTTGTTTTGTTTTTAATGTCGACCTCTATTCTTCTATTCTCTTGTCCACCCTCCGGTTTTGTCAATTTCTTACATTCACATCTACTATTACAATCTCTCTCTCTCTCTCTCTCTCTCTCTCTCTCTCTCTCTCTCTCTCTCTCTCTCTCTCGTATTTATTTTACTCTTTCATAATCTAAATCTCCCTTTTTTCCCTTTAATTCTCCGTTTTTTGTAGCTTTCCAACTAACTCCCTCCTCTACTAACATTAACACCTTTATGTTTGTTTCATAAGTGTATTTCATCCCTCTGCTGCAACACCTCATATCCACACTTCCTTTTCGTCAACGTGGATACAGGGTGGCAAGATGGTGAAGGATAGCAAAAGACAACAAGAGAAGGAGGGAAGGGAAAATTTTGTCTGATTTTAAGTTGATAGTGTGGAAGAGACAGACAGACAGATGCTGATAAAAACACATATTTATTTGTTCTTTTTTGTTCATTATCACCCGAGCAACAGAAGCAAGGTGTCTTCCAGCAAAATAGTTTAATGTTCATCAGTTTATTTCATTCTTACCTGCTTCTCTTCATCTTCATTCCCACCCATTTCTTTGTCTTCATTTTCTCTGCTTCCTTAATTCCATGCCTCACTTTCACGTTTCTCTCTCTCTCTCTCTCTCTCTCTCTCTCTCTCTCTCTCTCTCTCTCTCTCTCTCTCTCTCTCTCTCTCTCTCTCTCTCTCTCTGTAATTGCCTGTATTTTCATTCATTTTCATCTTACTATTCCTTCCCTTTCCTCTTATCGTATTCCATGTAGTCCTCCTCTTCCTCCTCCTCCTCCTCCTCCTCCTCCTCCTCCTCCTCCTCCTCCTCTTCCTCCTGATATGTGCCGTAAGCAATTCCTTGTAGTCTTCCTCTCTTACATAGATTCTGGTGAAGCCCTTTGAAGTACTACACGAAGCCTTTACCCGCCAGCCCGGCCTTATCGGGGTGCCTTGAGATGCAAATTGACAAAAACTCCCTTCCGTATTTCGTTCTCTCATGTATTTTCTTCTTCCCCTCGCCTTCGCCCCCCCTGTCCTGCCTCTCCCTGCCTTGCCTCGACCTCGTACCTGAGGCAAAGAGTAGTAATCTCATTATTGTCTATAGTGGTTTAAGTAGTTCGTAGAGAGAGAGAGAGAGAGAGAGAGAGAGAGAGAGAGAGAGAGAGAGAGAGAGAGACATACAGAGAGACAGACAGAGAGATTGTGTTTTTTTTTTATGTTATGACCCATAGCGCCTGTAGGCATACCTCAAGAGTATATGTGGGAAGCGCTGTTCAGCTTCCGCCCATTAGTGGCGCAGGCAATTTTACTTATAGTAGTACCCATATCAGGGCCCATATCACCACTCAAGTGCATCTTTGGTGTAACCACCTAGAACCTAAGTATCATGGTGACATGTAGGTAACTTTAAACCACACGACAAGTGGCATAGCTTCAAAGCGTTATGTGGTGGGATTCAAACCTACGCGTGGACGTCTGCCCGATCCCACGCTCACCACCTTATCCACTGGTGTGTGTGTGTGTGTGTGTGTGTGTGTGTGTGTGTGTGTGTGTAATTCACCTCGGTCTTCTGCTGGTCACCCAACCAGTCTTCCCCATTACGGAGCGATCTCAGAGCTCATAGACCGATCTTCGGGTAGGACTGAGACCACATCAACACACAACACACACCGGGGAAGCGAGGCCACAACCCCTACAGTTACATCCCGTACCTATTTACTGCTAGGTGAACAGGGGCCACACATTAAGAGGCTTGCCCATTTGCCTCGCCGCTTACCGGGACTCGAACCCGGCCCTCTCGATTGTGAGTCGAGCGTGCTAACCACTACACTACGCGGTGTGTGTGTGTGTGTGTGTGTGTGTGTGTGTGTGTGTGTGTGTGTGTGTGTGTGTGTGAAGGGCTGAGAAGGTATAAGGAAAGTAAGAAAAGTACAGAATGCTAAGAAGA
>NC_059301.1:1576261-1593761 GCF_017591435.1 Portunus trituberculatus
GTGTGTGTGTGTCTATCTGCCTGCACGCTCGTGTGTGTGTGTGTGTGTGTGTGTGTGTGTGTGTGTGTGTGTGTGTGTGTGTGTGTGTGTGTGTGTGTTACTTACTTGTTACTTGGAGTGTTTGTTCAAGGCTCCGCTCCACTGCGTAGCAGGGCTCAGCAGAGCCTCCCTCAAAAGCAACTACCATCTATAATTATCTTTGATTTCCATGCCGTTAAAATCATAAACTTCCTTGAACAAATATGTCTTTCTTTTTGAAGATATCGATCCTGGCACAACCTTTAATATCAATTGGCAGTTTATTGTAAATCCTTGGAGCGCATCTTGCAAATACTCGACATCTCATGTCAAGGTTCTTTCTTGGCTCATGTAGTCTGTATGGGTCTGCATCGTGTTCCTTGGTATGTGCACAAATGTATGAGTGTCAGGGGTCATTTCTCTAATTTTCGCAGTATCATATTCACTCAGCCATGTTTCAGTCAAAGCAAGAATATCCAGATTCTCATCATTGATTAAAGTTCTGATTTCTATTGTCTTGTTTCCAACTGACTGGACATTTAATAAACCACATTTCAACATAGAGCTCACAGCATTAGTAGCCATGATCTGTAATATTTCTGATCCTGTCAATCTCACTTTCCAACACACACAACAACTATTATTCGCCGAGTGGTCAGTATTATGTTTCTAAAACCTCACACAGTTTATGCATTTCTTCTCTGTAGATGTGCAATCCTTGGACTTGTGGTTGCCTGCACATTTAAAGCAAACGGGATGCTCACCATTTTTCTTGGCATTACAGTTTGCCTCAGTATGACCATACCTTTGACAATGGTAACAGATAAGTGCATGATACCTGTCGCGAACCTGGTAAATTCCCCATTCAAGCTTAATCCTGTCCTGATGTTGATGCAACAACTGTCTTATCATTGGATCACATTTCATGATGTAATGAACTGTGCCCCATGCTGCTGGTTTGCAAAAAATATTCTCAATCTTTGACTTGATATCAGGAATTGCTGTGTGTGTGTGTGTGTGTGTGTGTGTGTGTGTGTGTGTGTGTGTGTGTGTGTAGAGAGAGAGAGAGAGAGAGAGAGAGAGAGAGAGAGAGAGAGTGACAGTGCGTGCGTGCGTGTGAAGAGAGAGAGAGAGAGAGAGAGAGAGTAACTGTGCGTGCGTGCGTGTGATTGAAAGAGAGAGAGAGAGAGAGAGAGAGAGAGAGAGAGAGAGAGAGAGAGAGAGAGAGAGAGAGAGAGAGAGAGAGAGAGAGAGTGGAAAGACATTCTCTTCGTTAGTAAAAGAGAGAGGAAAGTGCTTATCATTCATGAGCATATACTGCTTTGGCACTTTTCAGAACGACGGGTAAAATTCTATAAATAGCAGCAATAGGAAAAAAAAGAACATTGATGAAATCGCCTTGCCTGTAATTATTAGCTTAGTTTAGATTTTAAAGTATGTTAATTTTTTACTCAGACGGAGTTTATTGAAAGAGGAAAATAAGGAGGATGAGAGGAGGGAAATGAAGAAAAAAAAAGAGAGGTTGAGAAGAAAGGAGAGTAAGAAGAAAACGAAGATGGTTGAAAGAAGGAAGAAGGTAGGAAGGAAAGAGATGAACAGAGGAATATGAAGAAAGAATATGATATAGTGTAAGGAAAACTGAAGAAAAAGAAGAAGAGCACACCATACTTGCAACGAAAATACACTATACTTGCAACGAAAATGCACAATGACAATAGAGGCAGCCTGCACGTGGCAATCCTTCCTGAAACCTGTCATATTATTTCCATTTATCATTTTTGACCATGAATTTGTGCAACTTGCTTCTAAAGCTGCCTAATGACTAAGCACTGAAATGGTCACTGAGTCTATTAATCAATCTATCTATTATAGAACCAATTGTTTTATACTATTTCACTTTTACATTCAACTTAACCCCTTCAGTACCATGACACATTTCCATATTCATTCTGCTTATTATATGGTGAGTTTATACAACTTCAGAAACATATGAGGGGGATCAAAATAGTGAAGACTCTGGCCATTAATCTTCTGACCTCCATAAACACTTCCTAATGTCAATATGATCGTCTAATCGTCTCCAAACTGAAGGTAATAATGCGTCCCAATATTGAAGGGGTTAATCAAAGCTTGAAAAGAAAGAAAAAAATAGTAATGAAGAGACGAAGGAAGAAAAAATAAATAAATGACGTAAAACAACAACAACAACAACAACAATATGTCAATGATCTCTAGCACAGGTCAGGCCATGGAAGGGTATGCCAGGCCTTCAAGTGCCTCTCTCTGCCCTCAAATCCCTTCACTACCACCGGCCCCTCACAATCTCTCTCCTCCCACCCCTCGCACCTCCTCTCTCCTCTCTCAGGTCACCTCGCAATCCTCTCATTATACCCCTCACTGCCTTAACCTCCTCTTCTCGGCCTTCTCACCGTCATCTGTTTACTCCTCTTACCGTCTTCCTCCATCCTCCTTCCTCCTCCTCCTCCTCCTCCTCCTCCTCCTCCTCCTTCTCCTCTTCCTCTTTCACTACCATTCCCCTTCTCCTCTTTTTCGTGACAAAGGAGAGCATGCAAGGAAAATACTTTGTGTGTGTGTGTGTGTGTGTGTGTGTGTGTGTGTGTGTGTGTGTGTGTGTGTGTGTGTGTGTGTGTGTGTGTGTGTGTGTGTGTGTGTGTGTGTGTGTGTGTGTGTGTGCGCCAGCCAAATATTGGAGTGAAACCATAACGTTCTGAGTTGCCTTTGTTTTTGTTCCTTTTTTTATATATGTATATATATATATTTTTTTTTTTGACAGATCGTAACGGCGCCATTCAAAAACCCCTCTATTTCTTTCCGATTTTTTCGCCGTAATTTTCTTTTGCCGGGAATTTAGAACCGACTTATTGGCCTTCATGCTTTATGTGTCGAGTAGCAGTACATGTTTTCGTATACACTCACTCCACTCACGATTGACCAACCTGCTCTCAACCACTTACCTTCCCACTTCTATATTCAAACATCGTCTCTTTTCTCGGGTCTTTGTGGTGTTATATTCATCAAATACTCGCACATGCAGTCACTCAAGGACTAAATGACCAACGGCCATTTTACTGTATACGTCTTTATCTACATATCGTCTCCTTTTTGCGTCTTTATGGCGGGATAATATTTTATCATGTTGCGCCAAACCTTCCTGAACCAGCCACCGGTTTTTCTTTCCTTGCTGCAGCTTGGTAGTGTTCCCGGCCTCGTTTGCCTTGAAGGAGAAGCGAAGAGGAAGGTGAAGCGTCTTTTCCACCACATGGCCACGAGGTCACTGACTCCTTGTGTGGGAGTCTCAGTTGCCCCTTGAGATCCATACCTCCATGAATCAACATCTTGGCTCCTTTGCCATGTTTTCCTCACTTGTGGTGCAGAAAAGTGTTTATAGTACGTTTATATTTTGGTTGCAGTTAGGACTTCATATTATGTTATTTTTTTTAAGGCCATTTTATTGTAGCTACATTGTTTCAAAGTATTTCTTTATATATCACTGCATGTAACCTCTGGAAAGTTAATAATAGTACGATTACATTTGAGCCATGATAAAGAGTTCATGTTGTACAATTTTTCTAGGAAAACTTTATTATTGAAACAAAGATATATACTTGATGTGAGGGTTTCAAGAAAATAATACAAATCCTCAATTTATTTTCTATCCTTTATTGCACGAAACCTCTGAATTTTGAAGAAGGAAAAGAGTGAATCCATGTTTGTTTCTGTGATCATTCAAGATATTAAGCCCTTGTGAAGTTTTTATCCCATTGTTGTTCTCTTGGTGCGCAATTTAGGGTTGATGTAACCTGTAGATGTTGATGTTGTTGTTACTTACTGTCACTACACAATCACGACACTATCAAGACACGATGTGACAACAGATGGTGAACCAATATGTGAAACAACCGTGATTATATTTCTCTCTCTCTCTCTCTCTTTCTCTCTCTCTCTCTCTCTCTCTCTCTCTCTCTCTCTCTCTCTCTCTCTCTCTCTCTCTCTCTCTCTCTCTCTCTCTCTCTCTCTCTCTCTCTCTCTCTCTCTCTCTCTCTCTCTCTCTCTCTCTCTCTCTCTCTCTCTCTCTCTCTCTCTCTCTCTCTCTCTCTCTCTCTCTCTCTAACACATGTCAAACAACAAACCACCTGTATGTGATATACGTAAAACTGCGTGTGTTTGTGCGTGTGCGTGTGCGTTCTGTGTGTGTGTGTGTGTGTGTGTGTGTGTGTGTGTGTGTGTGTGTGTGTGTGTGTGTGTGTGTGTGTGTGTGTGTGTATGTGATGGACAGCCAAAATTGTTGGTTTAGATCTGATGAAATTTTGCAGGGGAGTTGTAATCCGGCCACAAATGGAACAAAATATATTTCATCCTGATTGATTTTCTCCAAAGTGGTATTTAGAAAGTCAAAGCTCTCCTTCGCAAAAACAAATTATCTCCAATGCCTGTAACTTTGCTCGTATGCCATTCATTTTGGTGCTATTGAAAATCACGTTTGGAACCCCAACTGTACATATAATTAACAGGACGGTCACGTTGGTCATTGACTTTTAATAGAATTTGGAAGGGAATGGATCGAATCAATTTCACCTCGATTGAAATTCTCCAACTGCGGTACTTAGAGTTCAAATTAATCATAAATGCAACATTACAAATGCACATTTTATCATCGTACTGTCAAATCTGATAGTGGGGCGTCCGTTTTGGTATTATGGTAAAATACTCTGGGAGACTCCCAACTATGTATATGCAAACAAATGTTTAATAAAGTCTAGTGACGTATTATATCAGGGGCCACGAAATATCATTATTTTGCTTCTCTGGCCAGAACATCAGTAACAGTTGATATCATAATCCATATGGACTATAAACTGAAGCAAGAATGATCAATTGGGTTTCTAGCTTCTTTCCCTTCACTGCTGCATCTTCTTAGATTTATCTATGATTGTCTATTATTCATGCTATGAGACCACGATGTGATTGGTTGGATGCCTGGTATATCTGAACCCACTGCTACTACCGTCAACACTCGATGCACCACCACCACCACCACCACCGCCACCACTACATCGCCACGCTCTGCAGCAAACAGTCCGTGGCATCGCTCGAACAAACGTAAGACAAATGAGGGAGATGGAATAAACAGCCCCCGCCATCAATCACTGTGGCAGGTCCTCTCCGGAATTTCCATCAGACAGTAGTTCAGCAAGACACTCGTGGTGGCGGCGGTGGTGGTGCTGGCCGGGACACGGGTACACATCTGCCTTGCTGGGTGTCTGGGTGTTCATTGCTCTGCTTTCTGTTGTCTTCCTTCTTTCTTGTCTTTGTTGCATATTTTTCTCACTATTTTCAGCATCACTTTATATTTTTGCACTATTTTCAGCATCACTTTATATTTTAGCACTATTTTCAGCATCACTTTCACAAACTGCATGTTACATACTTTTCTTTCATCATTTACCATTTTTTTTCTTTATCTTTTGTTTCTTCCAATGTTTTCCTTCCTCTTATCTTCTATTTTTTTCCCTGCTAATTTCCATCTTACTTTATTTACATATCCCTTTTTCCTTCCTTACATTTTTAGTGTCTTCTTTTTCTTGGTTCTCTTAACTTGCTTAGAACTTCATTTTCTTCTCGTCTTTTGCTGTCTCTACTTTTTTATTCTTCTCTTTCCCTTCATTTTCTTTCATCTTCATTTCTCTTGGATTTCTTTCATATTTTTTTTTTCTTTGTAGGACCCTTGTAATTTATTTTTGCTATTCCTTTTCCTCTCCTCTTTTCTTCGTACTCCCCGTTCTCATTTCCTGTTCTTTCTTCATTATGCCTTATATCCATTTGCACCTTTCCTCTTTTGGCTTTTCGTTCATCGCTTACTTTCTTCATTTTGTATATCCCTGCCTTTCCTTCGGCTTTCTTTTCGCTTCGGCTGCCTCAGATCCTTTACTGATATTTTCTTATTTTTCACCTCATCCCATTTCGTTCCTTTTATTTTTCTTTTTTTTTCTCTTATCACATTCTTTGCTTCTTTCCTTCCTACAATCATTTTTACAAACCTTCCCTTCTTCCTTAGTTCCTTCCTTCCTTCCCTCCTTTTTTTCTTCCTTCCTTTCTACCTTCCTTCCTTCCTTCCTTCCTTCCTTCCTTCTTCTCTTCCTTCAATACACGCACCACAAAGGAAAGAGAACCATTTTTTATCCCTCTTTTTATACTTCTCTCTGAATCTTCACTATTATCCGTCTTCCTTCCTTCCTTTCCTTACTTATCTTCATTTTTTCTAATATTTCCCCTTTTTTCATGCTTATTACGAACACCACTTAATCATTTTTAGCATATTTCCTTCTTCATATATTTCACCCTCTATTTCTTTCCTTCCCATTCTCCCTTGGTCTCTATAAAAGTAATTCTTACATAAGCCTCTTCCTCCCCCTCTGTTTCTCCCTCTCACTGTCTCTTCTTGTTTGATTTATATGAGAGCTAAGGGACTGACGGTCTACCAGTGAGATGACCCACACAAACCCGCCCCCCCCATCTCTCTCTCTCTCTCTCTCTCTCTCTCTCTCTCTCTCTCTCTCAAGGAAAAGAGGGAAGGTTGCTGCGTCGCTTCACTAATAACAGACTTGAGGAATTCACCTCACCTCCTCGGTCGTCTGCTGGTCACCCAGCCAGTCTTCCCCATTACGGAGCGAGCTCAGAGCTCATAGACCGATCTTCGGATAGGACTGAGACCACATCAACACACTCCACACACCGGGAAAGCGAGGCCACAACCTCTCGAGTTACATCCCGTACCTATTTACTGCTAGGTGAACAGGGGCCACACATTAAGAGGCTTGCCCATTTGCCTCGCCGCTTACCGGGATTCGAACCCGGCCCTCTCGATTGTGAGTCGAGCGTGCAAACCACTACACTACGCGGCGTACTGGCACACAAAGAACACACACACACACACACACACACACACACACACACACACACACACACACACAAAGGGGACGATAGAGGCTCATACATCTACAAATGGAGACAAATATAGTCGCTAAATTGAACATTCTACTCGCCCTGTAAAAAAGAGTACACAAAAAGCCAATAAAAACACAAGATGGATGTGCCATTTTTTCTTCTCGGGACTGACCACTCAGAATTGTTTTAAGAGAGACGCACACACACACACACACACACACACACACACACACACACACACACAGAGAGAGAGAGAGAGAGAGAGAGAGAGAGAGACGGTAAATTATTCATATACATTAAGGTAATTAAGGAGTGAGATGGAAAAATTAATTGATAAATTGCCATAGAGAGAGAGAGAGAGAGAGAGAGAGAGAGAGAGAGAGAGAGAGAGAGAGAGAGAGAGAGAGAGAGAGAGGAGGGAGGGAAGAGAATGATACGGTCAGCTAGCTACGTGTCTTCCTCTGTCTTTCTCTCAACGAAATAACAAAAAAATAGATTGATGCCTGAATGCCTTTTCCCCCATCTCTCCTGTCCCTTCTCTTTCCTCCATTGCTTTCCCTCCCACTCTCCCTCCCTCCCTCCATCCATCCCTCCCTCCCTTCCTTCTTCCCTCCCTCCCTCCCTCCCTCCCTCCCTCCCTCCTTCTTGGACCCAAAGCTGATATCAAGTCGGGACAAAGAAATGAACTAACTGCGTAAGAGTGATTTCGCCTTGACGAAAAATAATGGAAAACTGTACCTACTGTTTCATAGAAGGAGGAGGAGGAGGAGGAAGGGAGGAGGTGGAGGAGAAGGAAGATGAAGGAAGACAAGGAAGTAAGGACAGAAGACGTAATTTGAAGTATGAAGAAATGAAAGGAAAGGAAAGGAAGGAGAGGAGGAAAAGGGAAAGGAACAAGAAAATGAGGAAAGTAAGTATGACAGAAAAGTAGGGAAGAAATTATAATTTAAAGAAGAGGAAAGGGAGAAGGTAAATAATTAATCAAACACTAAGCAAGAAAAGAAAAAGTAGGAGGTAGCAGTTAAAGAAAGGAAGTGTAAAAAGAGTAAAAAGAGTAAACGATTTAGGAGAAGCAGATGATAAATATAATGAAATGAAACAAGAGGAAGATGGGAAATAGAAAAATGTTCATGCAGTACCGCGATACACATAATTTATTCAGTGTGATTTATACGGAGATGGAATGGGGTGGCGAGAGCGGGAGGGGAGAATTGTTGGAAGTGAAGGAGGCAAGTGGATGAGGGGGAAAATAATGAAGTCGTGGATAAAGACCTCACCCATATGTAGTAATTATAGAAACGAGAAAAAAAGATATGGGGTGCTGTGTATAAATCTCAGTGGTTTTACAAAAGGTTATTATGATTATTTTGTTTGTTATTGCTACCATATGCTATTTCCCCTGTTATTGTTGTTATGATGATGATGATGATGATGATGAAGGGGGGTTGTTTGCGCTAGTGGTGGTGGTAATAGTGTTTATGATTATGTTGGTGACGGTGATAATGATGGTAGTTGTTGTGATGCTGATGGTGATGGAGGTATTGATTGTGATGGTAGTGATGGTGATAATGATGATTAGCAGGATACGCTGGCCGTTGTCATCAGCCTCTTTTAATCTACAGTTCATCTGTGTCAGGTGAAAGGTAAACGGAAACACTAGAGAGGTGTGCTGCAGGGGTTGTAGCGAAGAAGGATTATATAGCAATGAAGGCGAGCTGCAATAGAGTGGACAAGCGCCCCCCTGACTCTGAGGAAGCCATGGAGGATAGTGGATTTATAACGATAGTGCGGAACAAAAAAAAAAGGAAAATACAATGAGGAAAGTGCCAGTGTTTGTGAAAGCCAGACAAGCCAACCTTCAACAGCATCCAACGGCGCCTTCAGGAAAGAATACAGGCTAACTTTTCCCAAGGGCATGACGCCTAGGGACAGGTCCATCTGGATACAAGAAGTAGCCAGTCGACACCGTAATCTATCTGTGCTTCCTAGACTAACTGCATCAACCATCGTTGCGGTGACCAGCGACCCCAACACCAGGAAGTTCCTCATGGAAGTGGGCCACCCACACAAAGGCGCTACCATCAGGCTGACGGAAATAACGGAGGAAAACAAGCACACTAAGGTGATAATCAAGAATCATCCGTCGTGGCTTCCGCTGGAGTATGTGCAGGACCACCCCTCTATTGTGTGGGTGAAAAGAAACACACACAAACACTCGGAGGTGCCCCGCAATCAAGTTATTGCGATGTGGGAGGGAGAGCCTTCCACATACCTGCGCTTGCCGGGAGTACAGGAATGCAAGGTGGACAGATTCGTGGGAAAGCCAACCTTTTGTGGAAACTGTCACCGGTGGGGACACAAGGTATGGCAGTGTGATAATAGAGTGAAGTGTGGGTTTTGTTCTGGAGGACATGACACCAAAATGTTCAAGGACCGCATCGCACAGGGTTAAAAAAATTGTGCCGAGGTGTCCCAACTGCCATCAGGAGCACAACGCATGGAGCCCACGATGTCCCATGAGACCTTAATCGCGACTCAGGTAGCCAGCACAGGGAGGCCGAACCCCTTCCACCACCACCACCGCCACAACGGATTACTGAGCTTAGCTTCCCAGCCTTGGCCGCTCCCTTGGTGGAGCGTTCTCCATCCCTAAGAACCCCAACCTTCTTTTTAAGTCCCAGACCGACCCCGCAGTAAAGGGTCATAACGCTCCTCCCACCGAACTGCATGAGCCGGCCAGCCCACCCCTCCTGCCCCACCCGTCACCGCCCGCCGCCTCGCCGAGTGGACAACGTACTCGGGTGACACCACAGGCCACACCCGACACCGCCCTCGAGAAGGAGATGAAGGCACTGAAAGAGGAGGTGAGACAGCTGAAACTAACACAGGCTACACTACAGAAAGAGAACCAGGACCTTAGAAGCATCGTCACGTCAATGCAAACGGTGGTGACAGAGGTGCTGAGCATGAAAGCTTTATTGGTGCAGGCACTCGCCAGTGGAGTGACTGGGGGGCAACAACACAGTGAACCTTGCGCTCCTACACTCGAAATGGACACTGACGAGCACAAAACTGAAAAGCTTGAGTCAGCCATGAACAAGCAGCGACATCACGATGGGAGACTGATGACGAGAGACCCAGCGTGCCTGAACCTGACACCTGACCAGCAGCCCCATGCACCCACCAAGCCCAGCAACGAAATAAACCTCTCTAGTCGGCGACAGAAGGAGCGCGAAACACAACCATTATGGAACTGACAGTCTTGCAGCGGAATGAATATCCATGGTTTGGTGAGTAAGGCAACGAACCTCCTACAGTACATACACACTCACAACACAGCAGTCATTGTCCTGCAGGAAACATTAGCGACGGACGCATCCACCATGAGGCTGGGACAGTACCAGCTCTTTCAGCAGCCATACCAGCCAGGGGGCCCCAGGGGGCTGATCACACTTGTGAGAAAAGACATTCCTGCCACCCTGACGGACAACCCACAGGACCTGGGGAGCAAGTTGACTCTTTAGGGTCACTGTACATATCGGCCATGCCACCAAGATAGACATCTACAACGTATATTGCCGTCAGCGGTCAACTCTAAACCTGCAGCCTGTGATGGAGGACAATGGTGGGAGGACAACGGTGCTCAGTGGAGACTTCAATGCACACCACGACGCCCTGGAGCTGTGGAACACCGGCCCCGGCAACCAGCGGGGGCGACACATCACACAGGTGCTTCGAGAGTTCCAAGAGGTGACGGTCCTGGGTGCCCCACACCCCACACATATCGCGGGTGGGCGGCTCGACCTCATCCTCATAGTGAATGGGGGAGGGCAGCAGGTAGAGATGTACAGTATACCTGAGCTGCTGAGTAACCACTGGGCGTAAGGGTACTCTATCCCCGTCACTGTGCAGGGAAACAACGAGGCCTCCTCGCCGAGGAAGAAATGGGCGACACACAAGGCCGACTGGCGGGTCTTCACCGCCCACATGAACGGCTGGTATCGAGCCTATCAGGTGCCCCAGTTAGTGCACGCTTTCGCTGATCACCTCACAGCTGCCATCCACGCTGCAGCAGACGCCTCCATGCCCTCACGGGAAAAAAGAAGTACAACCCCAACAAACCGTATCTGTGGTACTATGATGATCGGGTAAAGTTCCTGACGAGGGTGAGCCGCCGCCTAACCAAGCTGTACCGGGCGACCAGGAACGAGGTAGACAAGACGAACCTCCAGGAGTGGACCACGTACGCGAGGGGAGGAGAAGTGGCTCAAATCTATGGAAGGACTTGGACAAGGCACCAGCATGACAGAGGTTTGGCGGAAAATAAACTGCGTGCGTGGAAAATACAAGCGGCCACCAGCCCATCCCAACCCAGCAGGGAAGGCGGAAGAGTTGATGCAAGAGTATTACATGCGGTCCACCACAAACGGTCTGCCACATCAACTCAAGGAAACAAAGCACAGGCTAGATCCGGCACGCCTGCAAGTTGTTGTGACAGCTACCTCACTGCCAGACGACACAGATTAGCCGATCACCAGAGAGGAGTTACTAAGAGCAAGGAGGATGAGCAGCGACACGGCGCCAGGCGAAGACGGAATAACATACTCCATGCTAAATGCCGTTTGCAACGTAGAAGGAGACCCCCTGCTCCGTCTTTTCAACATGTCTCTGACCTAGGGTGTGCTGCTAGGAGTGTGGACCACAGCCACAATCGTCCCGGTACCCAAGCAAGGAGAGGACGATAAATACAGACCAATAAGCCTCACCTCAACCCTCTGCAAAATGCTTGAACGCATCCTCCTGGCCAGGCTGCAGTACAAAATAGGAAAATTCAGCACAGGAGTGAATGGCTATATTCGGCACAGGAGCACTGCAAACTGCCTGGCAAATTACGTCGCCAACAGCTCTGCGAAAACAGCAGTATTCGTTGATATAGAGAAGGCTTTTGACAGAGCCCAGCCACTCGTCATCCTGGAGGAACTGAGCAAGCTAGGAGTCAAGGGGAGGCTCCTTGGGTGGATACAACGCTATCTAACCGACAGAAGAGCTCGAGTCATGTTCCAGGGCAGGGCGTCACAATACTACACCCTCGAAAATGGGACGCCACAGGGAGGAGTCATTAGCCCCACTCTGTTCAACGTGCTCATGAACACCCTGGCCACTCTTCCTTATCCAGACGGGACGCAACACCTAAGTTATGCTGACGACATTGTGCTTCAGACGGCTGGAAGGGACTCTGCTGCAAGAATGCAGGTCTCCCTTGACATGATGACAGCGAAGTGTGAAGACATCGGCTTCACTATCTCGCACTGTAAAACCAAAGCGATGGCCAAAACACGCACCGCGCCACAGATCAACCTACGCCTCCAGGGTCAGCCAGTAGCTTGGGTCACCACGCACCGCTACCTTGGTGTTACCATCTCAAAAAACGGCAGCTGCATGGCAGAAATACAGCACCTTAGGGAGAAATGCTGCATTAGAAACAGAATCATCAAGGCGATGTCGTGGAGGGCATGGGGGCGTCGCGTAGAGTGATCCTACATATGTACAAAACTCTAGTGAGAACAGTGATTGACTATGCGAGCCCTGTTCTTCTCAACATGACTGACAGGGACGCTAGAGCCCTGGAGACGATACAAAACGAAGCGCTACGCTATGTCCTGGGTGCACCAAAGTGGACCAAGACAGAGAATCTGAGGGCTGAGGCTCAGGTACCTTCACTGGCTGACAGAGTGAAGTACATGACAGCCAACCTTACTCTCAAGACGTCCGTGAGGGCCGACCATCCTGACAATGTCCACGCCTTGCTGCACCGTCATCATGAGGAACATCGAGGAGGAGGAAGGTGGATCACCAGTGCAGCAGCCGCTCTTTGCGCCCACGGAGTGTCATGGGAGGAGGTACGCCACGCCTCTGCCACCCAGGCAACCCCCAACAGACCGCCGTGGGAGGAGCCACCTCTTTGCACAACTGTCAGACTCCCTAGACAGAAAAAGAAGGACCTAAGTAATGCCGAGCTCCGTCAACAAGGCCTCCAAGCTGTATATGAAGGCTGGCGACCACAGACAGCAGCCTACTTCACCGATGGCTCCTCTGATCCACAGACCGGCAAGTCAGGTGCCGCCTTTGTGTGCGTGGCGAGAGGAGAAGGCACACAAGGAGGCGACACTACCACGACCACCTTGGCTGCGCGCACCACAGATCACTCGTCGTCCACCCAAACGGAGCTCGCTGCAATACACATGGCACTTGAACACGCCCACACCTCACACACTTTACATGTGCTCATCAACACAGACTCCATGACAGCCATACACTCCTTACGCACACAACACGGCGAAAACCAACACCTGACACACGCCATACACACAGCGGCCAGAACCCTCCACAACAGCGGCAGACTCGTCACCATCAACTGGATACCATCACACGTGGGCATCAGAAACAATGAGAGGGCCGACACGCTGGCCAAGCAAGGCGCCCACCTCCCATTGGTGACCATCAACATACCCCGGAGCTTACGTCAACTTCAAGGCAAAATAAGACATAGCGCGGTGCTCCAGAGACGGAGGCAGGAGCGAGAGGCACAGGCAGGAGACAGCATCAGCGCCCGGTGGTATGCAGAGGTGGCGGCGGCGAGGCCCTGTCAAACAGATCAGGGAGAGAGCAAGAGAATGGAAGTTGTCAGGTCCAGGATACGGCTTGGATACCAGTACGGATGGCAACTTGGCATCGCGGCGACCGACGAGCAAAAGCAGTGTCGCCTGTGTAGAGTGCGTGACGGACACACCCTCCAGCATTATTAAGAGACTGTCCTCGTGTGCGTCAGCAAAGGGACCAGTGTGCAGTGCCTTCACCAACACTTGCTCAACTAGCCATTCACTTTTTAGACATACTTCCACAGACACTAAGGGTCCACCCTAACTTTTGTGCCATTACCCCTTAACATGACAACTGAAAAGATTACCTTTGACATTGATTAAACTAATTCACTAAGTGACGAGACTGGCCCTTGGCAACATCAGTCTCTTTCACAATGTATGTACGTATGTATGCATGTATATAATATGTATGTATGTATGTATTGTGAATAAAAGTTCTGAATCTGAATCTGAATCTCTCTCTCTCTCTCTCTCTCTCTCTCTCTCTCTCTCTCTCTCTCTCTCTCTCTCTCTCTCTCTCTCTCTCTCTCTCTCTCTCTCTCTCTCTCTCTCTCTCTCTTTATGAAAATAAAAAAAAGTTAATCTTACCCGAGAGCTTTTCCGTGTAGGGAATTACAACACTTATTAAAAGAAGAAATAAAATCATGCAGGTTATTCTTCCTTCCTGATTGTGAGCGAAAAGTTTATTTCATGCTATTAACACAGTAAATTTCTATAGCCTCGCAAATCTGTATATCTTATTTAGACCCAAAGATAATGCAATAACACCGTATCTGCACATCCGGTACCTGCTGATCCTTGACCGCTTATAGAAGTTTCTGATTCTTGTCATAAGGATGGGTAGGAAGACGTTGGAAGACACGATATAACAGACAAGCTTCACCAGTGCCTTGATAAGATTTCAGATTAAAATACAGTAATTTCTTTCATATGTTCCTGGATTTTTAAAGTCTTATGTTAATTGCGTAGCTTGAATGAAAAAAAATATAACTCATGTAGGGAAAAAAATGCAGTATTAACAATAAGGTGACGATATACCTCACACCTGAGATAAAAGGTGTTGTGCTTAAATTGTTCTGTAATATCTGGCTCTTTATTTGATGATGGTGTTTTGAAATGTTCCAGATATTTCATGAGATGGTTGGTTACATATAAATGCTGGAAAGATTTTTTTCTAGCGATCGCATGTGTTGAGTTTTACTTGGTTAGATCTTGAAAGTTACGTCTAGCGGCCACGGACGACCACGCAGGCCAATTCCATCCCCATGTTCGCCTTCCTCACGTCAGGTTATCTTCGTTGACCAAGTTTGAGAGTAGTAGGATAAAAAGTTTAGGAAGTTTTAGGGAACAAATAAACATACATGCAAACATTTGCCTTTTACAGGTAGGTATTATTATTATTGTTATTATTATTATTATTATTATTATTATTATTATTATTATTATTATTATGATGATGATGATGATGATGATCATTATTATTATTATTATTATTATTGTTATTTTATTGCTATTTTTATTATTATTATTATTATTATTATTATTATTATTATTATTATTATTATTATTATTATTATTATTATAATTATTGTTATTATTTTTATTATTTATTATTATTATTATTATTATTATTATTATTATTATTATTATTATTATTATTATTATTATTATTATTATTATTGTTTATTATTTTCATTATTATTATTATTATTTTATTATTATTATTATTATTATTATTATTATTATTATTATTATTATTATTATTTTTAGTAGTAGTAGTAGTAGTAGTAGTAGTAGTAGTAGTAGTAGTAGTAGTAGTAGTAGTAGTAGTAGTAGTAGTGTTGTTGTTGTTGTTGTTGTTGCTATTGCTTCATATGCATGTCTTATGTTCATGCATCCATCAGATGTGTACTTTCTGCACAAGAAAGAGGAATTACAGCAAATAACCTGTTATATTTTTGTTAACTTATTTTCTTCGTTTATTTCTTTACTTTTCTACTTTCCTTTTGTCTTCTTTCTTCTTGCGACCTGCAAAGAAAACAAAAACAAACATAAGTTGCAGTTTATTGAGGAAGAAAGGGAGGCTAGAAATTGAGGAGAGGGGTATGTGGAGGAAGTGAGTGGAAAAGTTACGGAATAGATCTAATGGAAAGGGAGGCATGTTACGAGAGGGATGGAGAAGGGAGAGATGAGTGTTGGACCTGTATAACCCTGAGAAGGTTCAATGTTCATGTTTTCTTTAAGAAACATAGGGCAAATTGATTAATGTTTTTACAGCCAGATGTATTCCTCTTCTTACAAATTGATAGTATATTTCCCTCTCCTTGAGTTGTTTCTTAGTAATGAAAGACTAACCCAACACTTCACATTTGAAGATATGTTGAGTTTTCTCCATGGAAATGACCAACCATCAGTAACAATGTACGTATCACGTGCATACCTTCGTACATGCCATGCAGTCATTAATGAAGCACTGGCAACGTGTTCTTGTTAATGCTGACCGTTTGTCGCGTTGAACATCTGCTTCGTAACAAGACAAATGGTTCCGCTACGTCCATGAAGTTACCCATAGCATGACTTGAAAAGAATAATAAAGATTTCCAAGGATGTGAACAAGTTTTGAGGGTCTGTATTGTAATATTTCCTTCATATATGAATGAAAATGGTCAATAAAGCAACAGAGAGAAACTTAATAACATATTTATTAGAAATAATATAAAAGTCACATCTGTCAGACCTGCTATACGAACAAGGATAAAAATATGAGAACCATCTCAGTGGTGGTGTGACAAAGGCATCACGGCACCTCCTCTTCCTGCTTCTCGACGATGGCATCCTCCCTCACCACTCTCCGCACCACCACTTCGTCTCGCCGCACGAACCGCGTGTCGATCTCCCGCACCTTTGACAGCATCTCTCTGATGTGGGACTTAAGATCAACGAGTGAAGAGGAAGGGCGTCCTTCAGGTGACGCTGACGACAAGCTGAAGTGTCTAGTGCCGCTGCTGCTTCTGCCAGAGAACGCAGTCTCGAGTTGTCGTTTTCGTCAGCTGAGACTCCCGTGGACTGAGAGATGGAAAGGGGGAGAGGACCCCGAGTGTCTGTGTGAAACGGCAGAATTTTTTGGGAGTCAGCAAAGAGTTGGTACCGGGCCGTGATGTCATGTTGAGCAAGGAAGGTGTGGATGAAGAGGTGGTGAAACGATTGTGTGAACCGGTGATCGTGGTGGAAGGTGGAACGTGTGACGTGGTGGTGGTGGTGGAGAGCAGAGCATGTGTAGTGGTGGAGGGTAATGGATTTGGTGGCAAGATGAGGTGATGGAGGTGCGAGTTGCTGGATTTATGAGAGATGCGAGTAGGTGGTGATGATGACTTTACTGGAGCAGCAGCATCCTGTGGATGTTTGACATTAGAGGAAACAGGCTTGGCATCGAGATTCGGGATTTGCTCTTTCACCCATGGGCCGACCGAGCTGGCCTGGTCTGCATCATGGGATAAGGTAAGCGGTCTGGGTGAGTCTTCATCGCGGGGTATAGCCCAGTACAACAGCACGAAGAAGATGAACATCATAGCCGTGATGCAGCACACACAGCCCAGTTGCACCCATACGAGGCTCGCGAACCACGGCATCAGACAAGGCGAAAGTCTCATCTTTCCGCCATGAGGAGCCGCGCTGGATCCTCCTCCTTCAGACATGGTGTGATATTACAAACCATGAAAAATATAATTCAAGAAGATGAGATTCAATAGCTACAGTTCATTTGTCCATCCTGTGCCTCCCTTAGTAATTCCACTTTTTTTTATTTTAGCACTTACTGGATTCTTCATCCCATTTCTTCCTTTCCTTCTTGTGTC
>NC_059301.1:1596261-1603761 GCF_017591435.1 Portunus trituberculatus
CTCTCTCTCTCTCTCTCTCTCTCTCTCTCTCTCTCTCTCTCTCTCTCTCTCTCTCTCTCTCTCTCTCTCTCTCTCTCTCTCTCTCTCTCTCTCTCTCTCTCTCTCTCTCTCTCTCTCTCTCTCTCTCTCTCTCTCTCTCTCTCTCTCTACGTCCGTACTCCGCTCACGTTCTTTGGTCTACCTCATATTTTTCATCCGAAAGTTTTTCCTTCCTTCCATTTTTATCTCATAATTTTTCCTTCATAAATATTTATTTTCATTATCCTTTTCCCATCTCTCGCTGTTTTCTTTTCGGTAACTTTTTTTCCTGCTCCTTTCCGTTTTAAGTTTTCTCTCCATAGTTTCTTCTTCCAGCCAAACTTTTTGACAACTTTGAAATGGCCGTTTAAGTGGAACGAGTAGAAATGTTGGAGTGATATTATAAGTAGAAGAAGTGTTTGTGATAGAGGCGATAGTTGTAGAAGTAGAATCAGGAGCAGTAGCAATAAAAACAACAACAACAACAACAACAACAACAACAACAACAATAATATCCCCTCTACAATAACCACAATAACAGCAGCAACAACAGCAACAATAATAACTTTTGATAATGTTCCTCCCATTGTCCCATTGTTCTCCTCTTGCTTTTTTATCTATAAAGAATATTTGCATTTCAGAAAACATATAGTAACAAGAAAAATTTGTAGAGAGAGAGAGAGAGAGAGGTTTGTTTGTTTGTATTTTCCTTTACCTTACCTTCCTATCAGTTTTAGTGGGCACAGGAGAAGGAAACAAATGCATAAAGAAAGAAAGGGAAAAATTAAGTCCTGTAGGGAAAGAAATAGGGAGGTGAGGGAAGATAAAACAAGAGGCTGGGGACCTGCTCGAGTCGCGGCGTGTTAACAAATAAAGTTGACATCCATTTGGCCGGAAAATATAAATGGGAGACGAGGGACGTGAGTGAAAGGATTTTGTGTAAGAGAAGGAAGAGGAGGAGGAGGAGGAGGAGGAAATGGAGGTGGAGGAGGAGAAAGAAATGGAGGGAGAGGAGAAGCAGGAGGAAGACGAAGAAGAAGACGAAAATGAAGAAGAAATGAGGAAGAGGAAAGCGAGGGAGAGAGAACAGAAAGAATAAGAAAAAAAAGGAAGATGAAACAGATAGATAGACAAACCAGTACACCAAAAGCGCATTAAAACACACACACACACACACACACACACACACACACACACACACACACACACACACACAAACTGGAAATCTCTTTTTTGTAATTTCCCTCCCCCTATGTCCTCTCGTCTTCTCTCCTTCGGCACTCCAATCTGTCCTTGGCTTTTTTTTCTTGTCTTTTTTTTCTTTTTTTTGTGCCACTCGTCCATCTATCCTTTCCTTTCTCCTCGTTCTCCTCATCCCCTCATTCGTGCTCCATCCCTCTTCCCTTCTCCCCGTGAGGATGGTCGTTCGGAAAATAATCAGCAAATATATCACATGTGGAGCTGCCATTACGGAGGTTACGAGGGCGGAGAGGAAAGTAATGTCGGCTCTGGGAAGGGACTGCAACGCCCAGCTTATTAACTTTCCTATATTTCATTATTACCACTTAGCTTCCCTTCTCCTGCTCCTCCTACTCCTACTCCTCCTCCTCCTGCTCTTACTCCTCTCACCATCTCCACTAACTCTCCATCCTAAGCTCTATCTCCCACTCTCCTTCCCTCCCATCTCTTTCCTCCCTTTCTCTCTCTCTCTCCCTCCCAAGCCACTCTGAATCTTTCCCTTTCATCCTCTCTTTCTCTCTGTCGTCTCATAACAGAATCTTGCCTCCTCTTCACTCATTGTCTAGGTTCTCTGTCTTTTAGGGTTGTCACTGTTTATGTTTATACAAGACTGCGTATGTTGCTACTGATGTGATGAATTTTTCCTCTTTTCATCTTTGTTTATCTTTTACTGTTGTTAGTTCGTATTTGTGTTCTTCTCTGCCTTTCTCCCTGTATTGTTAGTTTTGGTGGTTTGTTTTTCATCTATATTTATCCCTGCTTGTGTGTTGGTGTGATGTTGTATCTGTGGTTGCCCTTTTCAGTGCATGCCTTTATATGTCTAAGTGACTGGACGTATTTCTGTGTGTGTGTGTGTGTGTGTGTGTGTGTGTGTGTGTGTGTGTGTGTGTGTGTGTGTGTGTGTGTTTACTTGTAGTTTTTTTTTCTGAACAATGGACTATAACTGTGTGTAGAAACGTTTGCAACACTCGACTCACATTCACCACTACCATGATGAACAATGATTCCCTCTCTCTCTCTCTCTCTCTCTCTCTCTCTCTCTCTCTCTCTCTCTCTCTCTCTCTCTCTCTCTCTATCTATCTATCTATCTATCTATCTATCTCTATCTCTATCTATCTATCTATCTATCTATCTTTATCTATCTAACTATCTATTTTGTACATGATCATATATTGATTAAAATGAGAGAGAGAGAGAGAGAGAGAGAGAGAGAGAGAGAGAGAGAGAGAGAGAGCATGCTTTTAGTGATCATTAATTTACTAAGTGTAGTTTCCTTCCACACTCAGCAGAGGTTGAGCACACAGTATGGCCATTTTGGGTAACTCGAGTAGAGATATACGCTCATTATTATTAATTTGCATGGTGGAGGGCTGCAATTACGCCATTTTCTGTTTTTATGTCAAAGTTATAATTGTACGTAATGGCATTTGCATTACGAAGATTTATTGCAGTCTGGCCCTAACTCATCTCACGTTTTCTTTAGTACTAGCTTCTCATTTCACGTTTTCTCTCCTTAGCATCCCGCGCTTCTGCTTTTCCTTTTCCTTATTTTCTTTTTCTTTTTTTTTTTTTTTTCCTCCTCCGGTGCTCATTTGTTTCTCTGAGTCCGTCTCGAGAGTGACACTGACTTGTCATTAGTCAAGACAGGAGGAGTCTCTGGGCACACACACACACACACACACACACACACACACGCAGACACACAAACAGACCCAAATGCCTTGATGATATGGAGATTCTCAAAACATGGGGGTAGAAAAACACTCGCATTCAAAGAGTAGAAAGAAAAGCTCACTGAATTAGATCTGTCTTGAGTTGGCTTTTCTTTTCCGCTTTATTCTATTTCATTTATCTTTTTGACATTTTTTTTCTTTTTTTAATGCTTTTTTTTAAGGTTGAGGGTACGAGTAGCTAGACAACTCTTGGAATAAATGAGTATGGAATTTTTTTTTTTTTTTTTGTGTGTGTGTGTGTGATGCTAATTATTGCTAAGCAGGATCCTTTGCCAGTTGTTGCCTTCTAGCTGTGCACCAAGAAAGTTTTATGACGCTGTTAGAAGAAAAATATAAATAAATGATATATAGACAGTAATGGAAGAAAAGAAAAATATGAGAAAATTCAAGTCTTACAATTAGCATTTCTCGACTCTCTTTATCCCAAACCTTGTCCTCGAACACCCAGAGAGTTTCATTTATGTGTAAAAAAAAGGTAAAAACTAAAATACTGGATAGAAGAGAAGAAAAGAAAGATAAGAGAACATTCTGTCTTTGCAAACAAGATAGTGAACTCTCGGGACTGCTTTCCAGACGACCTTGTGGGTGGCTCAGTGTCCATAAATCTGAGGAAAGAACATCACGTTAACCTTTGGGATGAAAACAGGAATAGCAAGAGCTTATCTCAGACTTGTAAAGATGCAACCTGGGAAATATAGCCATCCATCCAGACAGATAGACAGACAGAGGGAAATACAGATCACCACCAAAAAAATGGCCGAAAAACAGATAGATGCACCAAAAAGACGAACATGGTAAACTGGCGGTTCATAGATTTCTTCACACACCTACACACACACACACACACACATACACACACACACACACACACACACACACACACACACACACACACACACACACACACGACCGGTAGCTCAGTAGTTAGAGCGCTGGCTTCCCAAGCCAGAGGACCGGAGTTCGATTCCCCGGCCGGGTGGAGATATTTGGGTGTGTCTCCTTTCACGTGTAGCCCCTGTTCACCTAGTAGTGAGTAGGTACGGGATGTAAATCGAGGAGTTGTGACCTTGTTGTCCCGGTGAGTGGTGTGTGCCTGGTCTCAGGCCTATCCGAAGATCGGAAATAATGAGCTCTGAGCTCGTTCCGTAGGGTAACGTCTGGCTGTCTCGTCAGAGACTGCAGCAGATCAAACAGTGAAACACACACACATCCACACACACACACACACACACACACACACACACACACACACACACACACACACACACACACACCGCGTAGTGTAGTGGTTAGCACGCTCGACTCACAATCGAGAGGGCCGGGCTCGAATCTCGGCGCGGCGAGGCAAATGGGCAAGCCTCTTAATGTGTAGCCCCTGTTCACCTAGCAGTAAATAGATACGGGATGTAACTCGAGGGGTTTTGGCCTCGCTTTCCCGGTGTGTGGAGTGTGTTGATGTGGTCTCAGTCCTACCCGAAGATCAGTCTATGAGCTCTGAGCTCGCTCCGTAATGGGGAAGACTGTCTGGATGACCAGCAGGCAACCGAGGTGAATTACACACACACACACACACACACACACACACACACTGTACGTTGACTTGTGTAAAGAAACGAGCGTAAGGGTTTCTTCTTCCTCTCACCCCTATTCTGTCCAACTCACTTATACAGGGTGCACGCGGCTACTTCCCGATTTGAGAATTAAATAAAAACCTGTTCACACTTCACAATTCTTTATTCTTCTTTTATGCCTTTCACACAACATGGGAGATTTACTTTTACACTGTTTTAAAGACAATATCTTTTAAATGTCCACCTCCATTGCCAATACCCTGATTCAGACGATTTCGGAAGCTTTGGTCTACTCTCTCAAGCATGTTGAGCGGTATATTGGCTCTTTCAGTTCGGATGGCGTTCTGTAGGTCTTCCAGGGTCTGTGGACGGTTGTTATAAACCAGGGATTTGAGATATCCCCACAGGAAATAATCACAGGGGGCTAAATCAGTGTGTGCCCACACTGCACGCATTTCAATGGGATTCCTGGGAGAAGCTTTTCCCGACCGACTGATTTCCTTGAGAGGAGACTTACACTGGCCTGCGCGCTCACCTGATTTAGCCCCCTGTGATTATTTCCTGTGGGGATATCTCAAATCCCTGGTTTATAACAACCGTCCACAGACCCTGGAAGACCTACAGAACGCCATCCGAACTGAAAGAGCCAATATACCGCTCAACATGCTGGAGAGAGTAGACCAAAGCTTCCGAAATCGTCTGAATCAGTGTATTGACAATGGAGGTGGACATTTAAAAGATATTGTCTTTAAAACAGTGTAAAAGTAAATCTTCCATGTTGTGTGAAAGGCATAAAAGAAGAATAAAGAATTGTGAAGTGTGAACAGGTTTTTATTTCATTCTCAAATCGGGAAATATCCGCGCCCCACCCTGTACAAGACTTGATCAGTAACTCCCAATCGCTCATACCTTTTTCTGGAAAACTCTGGAACTCCCTGCCTGCTTCCGTATTTCCATCTTCCTACGACTTAACTTGTTTTAAGAGGGAGGTTTCAAGACAGTTGCCCCTGACATTTAGCTAATTCTATATAAATTTTTAAGGGAACTGGCATTTCAAGTGGGTCTTTTATTTTATCTCTTGTTGCCCTTCGCTGGTCTTCACTATTGCATGAAAATATATCTTAATTATTTGTTTACTTATTCATGTATCTATTTATTTATTTATTTTATTATTATTGTTTTTATTGTTATTATTATTGTTACTACTACTACTACTACTACTACTACTACTACTACTGCTACTACTTCTATTACTTTTACTACTACTACTACTACTACTTCTATTACTTTTACTACTACTACTACTACTACTTCTATTACTTTTACTACTACTACTACTACTACTACTACTACTACTACTATTATTATTGTCATTATTATTATTATTGTTGTTAATTTATTATCATTATTATTATTATTATTATTATTATTATTATTATTATTATTATTATTATTATTATTATTATTATTATTATTATTATTATTATTATTATTATTATTATCATTATTATCATTGTTACCATTATTTAGTTATTGTCATCATGACTACTATTATCAATATTATCTTTGTTCTCGTCGTCGTCGTCTTTGTTGTTGTTGTTATAATCATCAAAATCATCATCATTTTCATCATCATCATCATCATCATCAATATCATCATCATCATCATCATCATCATCATTATCATTATCATGATTATCATCATCATCATCATCATCATAAAACCACCATCCACAAAGACAACACCACCGCCAAACGTGACACACATGTTTAGTTTTCATACCATAATACAACAAAAACTAATCCAAGACACCTTACGTAGGACTAAAAAAGAGAGAAAGCTCTTAGCCTCACATCACCTTACACTCCTCCTGCAACAAAACACCACAATCTTTCTCACCCATCTATCCACATACGCTAATTTCTCTTACCACACCACACCGCGTTTTATCCCCTTCTTCCATTACAGTGCCTATTACCTGGCTAATTATCTTTTTTGTCCCCCGTTTCTTTCCTTTACAGCTTTCTTTTTTACCTCCTCTCTCTCTCTCTCTCTCTCTCTCTCTCTCTCTCTCTCTCTCTCTCTCTCTCTCTCTCTCTCTCTCTCTCTCTCTCTCTCTCTCTCTCTCTCTCTCTCTCTCTCTTTGCGGCTAAGGAACGAAAGAGTCTAGAAGTGGGAACATTTACAAGGGAATAATGTCGTTCCCCACAGGGCGAATATCCTTTCCTGAAGACGGTTTTCGTGCCTGGCCGTGTTTGGCAGAACGACTCGCTCCTCTAATGACCTTGATGTCCATTGTCTGAATCCGGAATTTCGCTTCCAGATGTTAAAAAAAGAGCGAAAGAGTGGGAAACGAAAAGGATGAGGAAAAAAAAAGTATCGGAAGGTTCACAGGAGGAGGAAGAGGAGGAGGAGGAGGAGGAGGAGGAGGAGAAGTGGAGGTATAGGAGAGAGGAAGAGATGGAGGAAGTGAAGGTACAGCAGAAAAGGAAAAGGATGAAGACTGTGAGGAGGATACGAAGAAAAAAGAAGATGAGGAATAAAATCACGTTGAAAGAGTTGGTGGTGTGTGAGAGGAAAGGTTAAAGAAGATATTGAGAGAGAGAGAGAGAGAGAGAGAGAGAGAGAGAGAGAGAGAGAGAGAGAGAGAGAGAGAGAGAGAGAGAGAGAGAGAAGGGTCAGTCTGGGTTGAAAAGTGTTGCGTTGGTGGTTTGTGGTCGAATACTGTCATGCAGAGTGAGCAAAAAAGTTAGGGTGGACAAGGGAGGGACGAAAAGTGATGTCAATAGAGAGAGGGAATTGGGAGCCATGCAGAAGTGGAGAGGGAGGAGAGCAGTACAGAAGAGAAAGAGGGAGAGAGATTAAATGAGACAACGTGAGGAGAACAAATACCAGGAAACATTTTGGCTCATAATCCGTGATATATTGAATTATAAAA
>NC_059301.1:1611261-1613761 GCF_017591435.1 Portunus trituberculatus
TTATTTGTCCAAGAATGTGAGGAATAGTAATCCTACAACAGGTGTGGTGTAAGCTTGGAATAAAATGGCTTCCTGATTCATCCACCTGTCTAGACACTAAAAAAAATAACATGCATTGTCAAGTAGAAACAATCTTCCATTTAGACAAACATTTTCAGGTCATGTAATATTTCTTTGTCAGTCTATCTGTTCTCTGTCCATCTGTTTGTTTGTTTTTCTGTTTATGCATCTAACCTTATAAGTGCCTTTAGTGTTTCCTTCCTTCCAGTAATACTCCACCTTATATTATCTGTATTCAAATAGTCCACCCTTGCTTTTTGAAACTCTCATCTGCCATTTCACCATCAAAGTAGCCTCGATCCTATCTATCCTTGAAATGTGAAGTGTGATAGCAAAAACAAACATAACAAAACGATTCAGGTTCCTGTGGATGAGGTTCCATACGCAGGAAAAGCATAACGTTAAACGTAAATGCGAAGAAAAAAAAACAGTGAGAAGACCTAAACATTTTTTTTACCAAATCATTGAATTTATAACATTAAGACGATTATAACAAAGAGCCACGAATCTGTCTTGAGGAGGACAAGCACAAGCGAGTCCTCATCTCACCTGTCTCAGCTTCAGCCAATCATCTGGACCCAGTATCACGCCTTGCCTTCATTACCCAATCAGCTCACACCTGCCGCCCACCAGCCAGGTATACACACAGAGATTAATTACAGATTCCCGCTCAGGTCCCTTATGGCCAGGTCCAATTTCCTCTTCCACCTACCTCCCTCAGGTGAGACAAGATGAAGTGAGGTGAGTTGAGATGAGCAGAAGTGAGCTGAGGTGAGCTGAGGTGATGTTCTTGGCTGTAAGGTGCGCCAGTCAGACCACATTACGAAGAGGCAGAAACTGGAACATCCAGAAACTGGAGCTGTCTGAATATGGCTGATACTGAAGCAGATATAGTGTGAAAATGAAACGTAATATCCTGGAACTAAAGCTCTGAAGTACCGAGTTTCATATGGCATGAAAAACGAAGAAAACGCAAACACTGTAATGCACTGAAGGTACTGCGTGTGGAAGACCATGAGAGATGGACAGTTTTATACTGGCGAGAATGGAAAAAGTCAATAAAGGAATGTTCTTAAACTGTAAAACATCAGCCAGAAATACTGCGAAATTTTCAATAACTTTTGGCTAGAGATACTTTAAGACGCAAGTGCCATTGAATGTAATCATGAACTTGAAAATAATCATGAACAAAAGCCTTTGGCCCAAATCTTGAATTCTCTTGATGCAAAACGGTTGTTTTCAAGTCAACAAGCGGAGAATTAAATTTCACCACTTCGATACTCAAACTCTTGAAATTAAAATGTTCATGAAATCAAACACCACAAAAGGAATAGAAATGCATCAACACTGAAAACAAAATTGCTATGGTCTTAACTGAAAAAAAAATATAAAAAAGTACAATACCAGAATGTAAAAAGTCAATCCTATGAAATGAATTGTTGTGAACCTCAAACGTTACAAAATTTTCGGTGAAATAATAAATGTTCACAATATTGTGAATTTCCCCTTCCTTTTCTAGTTGTTGACACCACTGCAACTTTTTTACTGCCGCCATTATACTTGGGAATAAAGAAAACAATGGTCTCATAAACTGTGCCACGGGAGCTTAACCAAGTTTACGACAAGTGTCTGGTTATAAACGACGAGGACACTTGTGACGACTTCTCCCCTCCCCCGCCACCTACTGCCTCCCAGGCTCCCTCTCCAAACCCTTTCTCTTCCTCTCTTTCAGTTTCATATCGTTTTGCAGAAAATAACAATGTGTGTGTGTGTGTGTGTGTGTGTGTGTGTGTGTGTGTGTGTGTGTGTGTGTGTGTGTGTGTGTGTGTGTGTGTGTGTGTGTGTGTGTGTGTGTGTGTGTGTGTGTGAAGTTGACGAGGTAAGTGCTGCATGAAAATAAACGATTATATAAAGACCTGTGGTCAAATGAAAATTTCTGCGGTGGAAGCAGTGAGTGGGAAGGCGCTATATTACCAAGTGCTTTACCCGCAGTGATGAAATCAATCCCTTGTGTTGCCAGGATCAGGAGAGGAGGATCTGCCCCAAACATTACTTAGGCGCAAGAGGTAAAACTCGTGCAACCCTCGCTCCTCATATACTACGGCTTTGATATAATGTTTTTTTCTTCGCACAGTTTTGGTATTAGAGGCGTTTCCACTATGATTTGTCTCACTATTATATATCTAATTACTTGAGCTCTTGCCTGAGTTTGATATTTCGACGCCTTATCTCGACTGATGATATACTCCATTGTAGCTATCTTTTTTTTTTATGGAAGTTCTCGCTAATCTAGTGATAGTTCAGCAAAGTTCATGCATCACTAATGAAGCTAAAAAGGCATACGTGAGATCCTAATTGTATTCTTTATAGGCCTCATAAAAATCCAAAGCGTTTAAGAAATGCGGGACCAAGATCTTTTAGTTGAGCGAGTTACTGTTAT
>NC_059301.1:1618761-1623761 GCF_017591435.1 Portunus trituberculatus
AGTGTACGAGGCCGTGCGTCACTTTCGCCACTTCCTGGAGGGCCGTGAGTTCCACGTGCTCACAGACCACAAGCCGTTAACTGACGCCATGGCCCAGACGGGCGACAAGTTCACCCCCCCGAGTGTGTAGGCAGCTCGCCTTCATCTTTGAGTTCACCACGGACCTCAGGCACATTCGGGGGGAGGAAAACACAGTGGCTGATGCTCTCTTTCATGGCGATGCTCCCCCCCGCACGGTCGCCGCCCTGTCTCGTCCTCCACCTTTGGACTACGAAGCGTGGGCGGCAGCGCAAGAGGACGACCCGGAGCTACAGGCACTGCTAGAGGGGCCCACATCACTGCAGCTCGTTCAGCAACAGCTCTCCTACTGTCCACGGCAACTCTGGTACGATGTGTAGTGCGGACAGGCACGCCCATATGGCCGTTCCGCCAGCAGATCTTCCGCCACTACCACTCTCTCAACCATCCTGGCATCTTGGGGACGCACCGCATCATCAGCAGGCGGGCGGTCCAGGAATGAGGAAGGAAGTTAAAGAGTGGGTCCTTACCTGTCTTCCTTGCCAGGCCGCCAAGACTTACCGCCACACCCGCACGCCACTGCAGACCATCTCCACACCCACGGAATGCTTCCACACAGTCCACATAGATCTGGTTGGTCCCCTTCCACTTTGCCGCGGCCACCGGTACCTCCTCACCTGTGTAGACCGGACCACACGCTGGGGTACCGCGATTCCGATGCCTGACAGCACGGCGGAGTGTACGGCCGCCCACTTCCTCTCGGGGTGGGTGTCAAACTTCGGGGCGCCGGTCACCATCATCACCGACCAGGGGGTGCAGTTCGAGTCTCACGCCTGGGGTGAGCTCATGGCCTTCCTCGGCACGTCGCGCCAACGCACCACAGCCTATCACCCCCAGGCCAACGGGATGGTGGAGCGCTTTCACCGGCGTCTCAAGGAGGCGATTCGCGCCCTCCCCCATCCTGGTGGCTGGGTTGACGCCCTCCCGATCATCCTGCTGACCTGGAGGGCCACGGAGAAGGAGGACTTGCATCACACGCCGGCGGAGCTGGTCTACGGGGAGGACTTGAGGCTTCCTGGCCAATTCGCGGCACCTGGGCCGCCCGCGGGACACGCTCTGTCCTTCCTTCCGGTGTTGCGGCAGGCTATGGCGAACCTCCGGCCCACTCCTCCTCGTCCACCCCCCTCCCGCCCCATCCACTTCCCGGCGGACCTCCGTGACGCGGCAGCTGTCTTCCTGAGGACTGGCGCTACCACAGGGCCTCTCCAGCCGCCGTATATGGGCCCATATCGCGTGCTGCACAGGGGCGAGAAATACGTCACCCCCGAGATTAAGGGCCGTCCGTACGTCGCTTCGTGGGACCGGGTGAAGACAGCTCACCTGTCTCCTGCTCCGCCCACAGCGCCGCTCCTGATCCCACAGCAGCACCTTCCTCCCGTGGCGGAGCCCTTGCGCCTTCCTCACCCCAGGGAGGTGGCACCGTGCTGCCTGCCGCCGCGGGGCGCCACCGCGGGGATTCCCTCCTCGTCAGGGCCGGCGTCCTCACCTCGCCCCCTGGTAGACCAGGAGCCGCCGGCAAGCCCTCAACCCCCACCACCCACCCCGCCTGTCTCCCAGCCCCCATCTCCTCCTCCTGTCACTTCTCCTGGCGTCATCACCCGCTTTGGCAGGTTAAGCCAACCCCCTAATTTTTTCCAGGCCTCTTAGAGGCTCCCTTATGCCTCGTTTTTTTTCTTCTTCTTTTGGGGGAGGACGGGTACTGTAGTGAACCACACTACTACTGCTATTACTACTCCTACTACTATAAGCTACTGCTACTACTACTACTACTATTACTACTACTACTATTACTACTACTACTACTACTACTACTACTACTACTACTACTACTACTACTACTACTACTACTACTACTACTACTACTACTACTACTACTACTACTACTACTACTACTACTATTACTATTACTACTATTACTACCACCACGCTAATCCGGCCCAGGTGTGGAACTACCTGAGAACAGCTGGGCTAGGTGGGCCACGGCCCGGGGATTCCACGCACTACGCCGATCCCCTTCTAAGCCGGGCCAGGTGCAGTGACCTGATTCCAGCTGGCCAGTGTGAGGTCACGGACCGGATGTTCAGCCGAGGACTCTCCAGTCAGCATCGAAACTCCGTGACATACACACCTCTCGACTCATCTCCGCTCGCTTGTGTGTACAAAAATAAACAGCAGTAACGAACATCTCTGATTTACCTCTCCATCCGTGTCTTGGTTAGTCAGAGAATACTACACTTCCTTTGTTTATGCATTAGATAAGAAGAAAATAATAAAAACTAACCCAGTCACTTTGTGCATATATCTTTACACACACGTCATGCCATTAAGCAAGTAAATAAAATATCAATTAAATCATTGCATCGTAAAGCCAACTTTCTTCATCTGTATCTGATATCAGGTGAAAGGAGGGATAGGCAAAGAGGTGGTGGCTGGTCACGCTGAGGGCGTTCAGAAAGAGACAGCAGCGAGGGAGAGAGAAATATGACTGGGTCTTGTTCCAGTGGGTGGATCAGTAACACCCGTCAGGGGGTGGCACGGGGCGTGAAGCAGGGGAGGTAAGGGCGGGACGGCGGTGAGGTAGGAACCGAGGGAGAGAGGAGGAAAAGGAAACAAAGCGATTTACAGCCGACGGCAAAAGAGGAGGAAATGTTTCTGATGCAGCAGTGTTTTGGGAGGAGACGAGGGACAGCTAGGAGAGGAGGCAGAGCGAGGGTAGAACATAAAAAGGAGGAATGGGTGTAGGGTTGGATATAACAGCATACGAGAATGAAGAAGGAAGAAATGACCCGCATTTGGAGGAATCTAAAATGAATAGTATAGATATAATTAGTTAATGATCATTGTAATTACTGATCATCATTTTTTGAATAGTGCAATGTTCACCACTTGTTCTGGCTATCATCTCCATTCACTGATTATACCAGTGAACAACCTTTACTGTTTACTGCCTTGCAATGAGTGAAGGATCCAGCCTGCATTTTATACTGCCTTGAAGATGTTCCAAACTTATTTTGGTCTTAACTAGACTAAATATCCAGATCATTGCGTTCTTTTGCTGTTATTTGCATTGGTTCTATTTGATTACATGCAGTCTTGTTTATACATCATGTTCTTTCGTTTCAGTATCGCTTCTGAATTATCCAAGTTTGAAGTGATCCTAGTACTACTTTTAAGTTCACTTTTGTAAGATCTTATGTGTTATTATCCTGATTTTTACCTATTATTTCTATCTTGTTTTTGTGTTAAGAGATCCATCTCTCTGTGCGGAGTCTGTAACATGTGTGATTGTTTCCATCGTGGCATGGCCATTGCACTATTTTCTATAACTCAAAAGCTCACAGACGGTACATTTATTAGTTATTCCTTTATAATTATTTTCGTCTGAAATCATGCTACAATTTGGCAAGTCTTTTATCAATAACAAATTTCAAATCTTGCTAGTTCATCTCATGACTACTGACACCTAACCAAAAACATCGACAATTGTATACATTTTATTATTTTCCTTCTATTAATTAGATTCATTGCCGTTTTCTCTATTCATAAAGTTGAACTCAACTCTTAGACATTTGCTCACAATTGTGCCGTGGATAATTCAAGTGTTATTCCTCCACTTCGTCCTTCTAGATATATGTTGTTGAAACTCTCTGTGGAAATGTTTCCCCTTTGTCCTTATTGGCCTTCATCCTTGGAAGACTGATATGTTTGATGAAATCCTTATTATCGTTCTCGGCAACTATACTTCCGTGTTCATTCCTTTGCCAGTGTTTTTCCGTCTGTCTGTCAACTTTCAGCATTCCATCTTGCTGGAAGGTTGCTACATTCAACCCGTTCCTAAATACAGTAACCACTCCAATCCTTAAATAAAAAAAACTTACCTATAGTTTAACTACCTGTCATTCTAAAGCTTTTGAGTTTATCCTCAACAGAAAGATTCTGAAACATCTACCTGCTGACAACCTTCTTTCAGATTGTTGATATGGGACATGTATCACCTGTTACCCCATTTTCTATCATTGTTGAGTCTTGGTCATCCTCTCATAGAGATATCAGTGGAGTTTTTGTCATTTTCTCAGACCAGTGTTTTTTTAACTTGCAGCCCATGACCCACGGACGGGCCTTCATAGGGTAAATATGAAATCAATCACTGTTGCTGGCATTAATCGGTGCTTAACTAGTGGAAACAACTTCAGTATAGTTATCTCGTTGTTAGCATGTCCTTTGTTTTTCCCATACTCCCTTTCTGTCTGACGTCACGTCCTTCTCCTCAGTCCTCGCTCGCCGCCGCCTGAGGCGACACTCTACGCCTCCTGCCTCTCGTTTCGCTCGGTTTACACTTGTTGTGTATTGTGCTACCGTAAATACACTTTCATAATGGACTCAGGTGTCTCCATGCTACCCCTGTTTTACGACAACTACCACATCGTATAACATCGTATAGTACGTATTTCAGTTGTGGAATGGAGTATTTGGCCTTTTTTTCTCCTTTAATTGTAACTGACGTAATATGGCTACATTCAAATTGTTTATCGTATATGATGCAAATCTTTCGTTAATTACCTTTCGGAACTCAAACTGGATTACCTGACGTCTTTCATTACATTGCTACAACATTCTGCCACTCTCTTACTTCCTTCTCTCTCTACCAATCATAGCAACGGAGTGCACAGAAATACAGAGAGAGAATTATAGATAACGGAAACGAAGGACTAGTTGAATTTCTTCTTTGCTTCAAATGTAATTGCTGCAGATGTGTTAAGAGGGACATGTTGAGCAGGGAGCGGTGTGCCTCATCATCCCTTTCATTTTATTAACCTGGCTTTGCACCTCTTGCCTTCCTCCTCCTCCTCCTCCTCTTCATCATCATCATCATCATCATCATCATCATCATCATCATCATCATCCTAAAGTCACAAGCGGCT
>NC_059301.1:1633761-1663761 GCF_017591435.1 Portunus trituberculatus
GAAGGTGTCAAGACATTTATCATCCAGATTTGGGTAGTCCACTTGGATCTCATCTATTGGTACTGTCACACTGCTATTCAAAAAGTAGCAGAAGTAGCAGTCTCACTAACTATTACCATTAATATACTAGAAAAATGGAATAAATATCTTGTTCAAGTTTGATAATCATAGTCTCATTTATCATTGAAATATCCAATTGTGGGGAAATTTATCAGCTGAAACATGTAGCTTCATAATACTCAGCTTTACCTATTAATCTAAATGTGTCCATCAGCTTCACTTTTTTTTTCTCCTCGGCTTTACATTTACTGGGAAGATGATTTATTGTATTAACATGAAGGTGAAATTGTGATTTTTACCTACTGCACGCCAAGTGTGTGTGTGTGTGTGTGTGTGTGTGTGTGTGTGTGTGTGTGTGTGTGTGTGTGTGTGTGTGTGTGTGTGTGTGTGTGTGTGTGTGTGTGTGTGTGTGTGTGTGTGTGTGTGTGTGTGTGTGTGTGTGTGTGTGTGTGTGTGTGTTATATTCCCTATAGAGTCATATATCTGAACTGACTGCTTAGGGTTATCCAGAAGTTTTCCCTTTCTTTACTGCGCGCACGCACTGTGTGTGTGTGTGTGTGTGTGTGTGTGTGTGTGTGTGTGTGTGTGTGTGTGTGTGTGTGTGTGTGTGTGTGTGTGTGTGTGTGTGTGTGCGCGCGCGCGCATCTCTCTCTCTCTCTCTCTCTCTCTCTCTCTCTCTCTCTCTCTCTCTCTCTCTCTCTCTCTCTCTCTCTCTCTCTCTCTCTCTTTTCCCATGTGAACATAGATAAATTTACTATCAGCGTGAGCAACACTAACTGGGAACAAGTCTTAAATACTTCAAATGCAAATGAGGCATTCGACACATTTTAAAATCTTTACAATAATAATTTTGAAGAATGTTTTCCAGTGCAAAAAGTAAAATTAATGAATAAGTGCAATAGAAGCCCACATATTACCAGTGCATTAAAGACCAGTATAAAAGAAAACCATAGATTAGAAAAATTGGCAGTAAAATGGCCCTTAACTTATAAACCTATTTATAAAACCTATAGGAATAAATTAGTATCAATTTTACGTATTGCTAAAGATAAATATTACCAAGATGAACTTAAAGCTAGCAGAGGTGATGCTAAGGCAACCTGGAAAATCATCAACCACTTAATGGGTAGGACTAATAATAAATATTTAAATGAAATAAAACTGAAAAATAAATCTGCTCCTGCAGCATACATTTTCAATGATCATTTTTTTAAATCTGGCAGTAGCTTCACATCATCATGATAATAGAGAAGATACTATATACAAAGATCATTTTAATAATGTTCCAAATTGTTCGATTTATCTCTATCCAGTTACCACAGATGAGATTAAGTATTATTTAAAGTCAGTAAAAAGTACAGCTGCGGGATATGACGAAATTTCTCCTGTAATGCTAAAAAAACACAGCGCAATATATCAGTGATCCACTAACTTATATAATCAATTTGTGTTTTAAGCAAGGATATTTTCCTCAACAACTTAAAATTGCCAAAGTAATTCCAGTGTTTAAATCTGGCGATGAAGCTGATCAAAATAATTACAGACCAATTTCAGTTTTACCTGCCATCAGTAAAATATTTGAAAAAGCAATAGCAAAGAGACTAACTGGGTTTTTAGAGTCCTTCAATCTACTGTCAAATAATCAATTTGGATTTCGGAAAAATAGATCAACAGAAAAAGCGTTATTGAAATTTACTAATGAAATATACAAGAATATGGAGGAAAAGAAACACGTTGCCGGAGTATTCCTTGATTTGTCCAAAGCCTTTGATTCTATTGACCATAACATATTGTTAGACAAGCTGCAAAATATTGGAATAAGAGGATTACCTTTAAAATTGTTTGATAGCTATCTGTCAGGAAGAAAACAAGCTGTATTTTGTAACAATAATATGTCAAATTTAAAAACTATTGTTAAAGGTGTGCCGCAAGGGTCAATTTTAGGTCATATATTATTTTTGATCTATATTAATGATATATGTAATGCCAGTGACAAATTTAGTTATGTCTTATTCGCTGATGATACAAACCTTCTTTTAACTGATGATAACTTAGGTAACTTGCATACCAAATTGAATCATGAACTAGGTCATATCTTCAAATGGGTGACAGCAAATAAATTATCAGTAAATATTAAAAAGACAAATTTCATTCTGTTTCAAACAGATCTGTTGTCAGTAATATGGGATCAATCTTTTATGGAGGTAGTGAACTAAATCGTGTTCCTTTCACTAAATTCTTAGGTGTCACCATAGATGAAAATATGAACTGGAAAAAAACACATACAAACTGTGTGCTTAAATTTATCAAGAGCTTGTGGTATAATATACAAAATTAAGTACAAACTTACAAATGAATCCTTATGTGATTTGTATTATTCGCTATGCTATCCATACATTATTTACTGTTTGTCAATCTGGGGATGTACATGGCCTACTATTGTAAAGGATGTCTATTTAACACAAAAGAAAATACTAAGAATTATTACATTTAAGGGTAAATATGAATCAACAGATAAACTATTCAAAGAAATAAATATCCTGAAATTTGATTTGTTAATTGAATATTTCATTTCTCTGATTATTTACAAAAATGTCAATGATTTTGATGTTAATGTAATGTTTTCTATGTTTCACCACAGTCAAGGAACCCGAGGGAATCACCGTAACTTAATATGTCCACAAGCAAGAACAACCCTTTATAAATTTTCACTACATTGTGTGGGACCTAAGGTCTGGAATTCATTATCAGATGAAATGAAAAAATGTCGAAATTTAAATACCTTCAAAAGTAAAATGAAAAAAATATTTATATGACATCTTAAATCAAAACTAATAATTATAATATTAATATTCTTACAAATGTACACTAAATTTTTATATCATAAAGTGCTGTTTTTCATGTGGTTGTTGATGCATGTGGAAATGGAGAAATGATATTATTAATGATGTATATGATAAATATTATGCCTTGCTCTCTGTATGTATTATATTTCTATATGTAGAAATTCTGCCCGCTAAAGGAGCTTTGCTCAGCGGGCTAGTGCCTGTGATAATTGTTTTATGTAACTTATCTTCGTAATCATTTACCTTGGGCAAATAAATAAATCAAATCAAATCTCTCTCTCTCTCTCTCTCTCTCTCTCTCTCTCTCTCTCTCTCTCTCTCTCTCTCTCTCTCTCTCTCTCTCTCTCTCTCTCTCTCTCTCTCTCTCTCTCTCTCTCTCTCTCTCTCTCTCTCTCTCTCTCTCTCTCTCTCTCTCTCTCTCTCTCTCTCTCTCTCTCTCTCTCTCTCTCTCTCTCTCTCTCTCTCTCTCTCTCTCTCTCTCCCCCTACCCACGGTCAACATCAGCACCGTAAGGGAGAGGGCTTGGTCTGCAGTGCCGGTACCAGCACAGACACACACAGCGCTCACTATCGATATAAACATCTACATACTAACGCCGCCCTTCCGCAGATATACAGGTGTTACAAAAACCCACCTACGGCCGGACCATGAGGGCGCTTGGATGAGTTTTATTTTTTCAGCTTAAAACCTTTTGCCTCGTAACCTGGGCTACGCGAGGGTGAGGATGTGGCTGGCTACCGGTATCTTCCCCTCCACCCTTTCCCCTCTCTCCCTCTCTCTCCCTCTCTCCCTCTCTCTTTCTCTCTCGCCCCTCCACTGCCCTGTCAGACTACGTACTTGACTTTCTACCACCACTATACGTACGTACCGCCGACCACTACCACCAACATGCGAAAAAAAAATCCCTCACGAAATAAACTTTTTATCTCTCCACACCGGAACGCGATGGTCGGGTTTTGAAAAGTGAGCTGCAGGCTAAATTGTTTATTCTGTCTGTGGAATCGTTTACGACACTCGACATGCCGCCACCACCACCACCGCTGCCGCACCGAGGAGGAAGGATATCTCTCTCTCTCTCTCTCTCTCTCTCTCTCTCTCTCTCTCTCTCTCTCTCTCTTTCTTGCAGGTTTAGCGAAAGAAGTATTGTTTATGTCGTCATTCCTTTGTGTAACATTTCTGCACCAACCGCTGCACGTCGTCATAGAAATTAAAGGCATTTTTTTTCTTTTGGCTAAACATGTTTTTGTAACTACGAACTTAGGAACATCTATAGTAAATCGTTTCATCAATATGGATCATTGTTATCCTCATCAGCACCATCACCAAGATCATTACTAGCATTATAAATCATCAACATATTATATCGTTTAACTACACTTCAAGAATAGGAACTCTTCAAAAGATTATTCATTCACGTCACTCAGTTGTGTGTCCAGTAGTCTGTTTCAAGCCACACCACAAACACGTGTCTTACCTTTCTATCTCATTTCTTTCATCATCAGTAACAATTCATATGTATTAAACTCAAACATGGAGAAATCGTCACGTATTTAGCCCTTTCCCTATTGGTATCAGCAAATCACACAGGCAATCACTCGCCATTCACTTCTTGACTCCCACCACCTGCTCGAGTGTCACTTCATTAGGTAAGCAGTGTGTAAGAAGATGAAAAGAAGAGAAAGAGGAGAAATAGTAGGAGGAGGACAGGGAAGAAAATACAGATCAGAAATGGACGAATTGCATCGAAAATGCTTAGTGTCAGTGATCTCCAAGAATATCACAGGAAAATTGAGATTGCAAATTGTTTATACAGTAAAACTTTTACGAGCAAGTCTCTGCTGCATCGACGAGGGAGAAGCAACAGACTCTGAAGGAATGTGTGGCTATTTCAGGATTTTCAAGAATATGCTGTTTGTAATCTAAGAAAAGTGTTGGCGTTCATGTTATTTTTAGCATATTATTCATTATGGAAAGACTGTATTGACAATGTGATTATATGTGTGTGTGTGTGTGTGTGTGTGTGTGTGTGTGTGTGTGTGTGTGTGTGTGTGTGTGTGTGTGTGTGTGTGTGTGTGTGTGTAATTCACTGTTTGATCTGTTGCAGTCTCTGACGAGACAGCCAGACGTTACCCTACGGAACGAGCTCAGAGCTCATTATTTCCGATCCTGGGATAGGTCTGAGACCAGGCACACACCACACACCGGGACAACAAGGTCACAACTCCTCGATTTACATCCCGTACCTACTCACTGCTAGGTGAACAGGGGCTACACGTGAAAGGAGACACACCCAAATATCTCCACCCGGCCGGGGAATCGAACCCCGGTCATCTGGCTTGTGAAGCCAGCGCTCTAACCACTGAGTGTGTGTGTGTGTGTGTGTGTGTGTGTGTGTGTGTGTGTGTGTGTGTGTGTGTGTGTGTGTGTGTGTGTGCTTCCGTGTGTGCGTGTGTGTGTGTGTGTGTGTGTGTGTGTGTGTTGGGTGGCGAGCGAGGAAGAAAGAAGCAAATAGCCATAATTTCTCTCTCTCTCTATCTCTCTCTCTCTCTCTCTCTCTCTCTCTCTCTCTCTCTCTCTCTCTCTCTCTCTCTCTCTCTCTCTCTCTCTCTCTCTCTCTCTCTCTCTCTCTCTCTCTCTCTCTCTCTCTCTCTCTCTCTCTCTCTCTCATATACAATTCTGCAATCGAATAACTCTGAGCACCTGAGCTGAGGCCTAACAGGGAAACTAAGTGAGGCATCGACAGTAATCGCTTGGATAGATGGGAATAGTGTGTGTGTGTGTGTGTGTGTGTGTGTGTGTGTGTGTGTGTGTGTGTGTGTGTGTGTGTGTGTGTGTGTGTTATTTGCATATGAATAATTGGAACGATTTGAAGGTCATTTTGTTATGAATTTAGCGCACCAACATTAATTGAAATAATATTCAAATACTGATAGCCCCTTAAAAGCTGGTCTTGTGCCTTTCATTAAACCATTCCGACGTTAACGCGGGAAAAAAAAATTAAAAGATAAAGAACATGAAAAAAAAAATTCCTAAATAAAATATAATGGAAAACTGAGCGTGGTGCGTATGATGCATATTTGTATTTAACTTTTTTAGTAGAAAAAATACTGAGGATGAGCATCTTTTTCCTCCCAATTCACTTTGATCTTTTTTCCTCTCTCTTCTCTTTATATACAAGTTTCCTTTTTTTTTCTTTTCCGCTGTTGTTATTGCTGTTTTTATTTTCCATCGAGGCAGTTTCATGCATGTGAGCTATGATGCTTTGTTCGGAATTATCATTATTATTAGAAGTAGAAGTTGTAGTAGTGGTAGTAGTAGTAAGTAGTAGTAGTAGTAGTAGTAGTAGTAGTAGTAGTAGTAGTAGTAATAGTAGTGATAATAACAGCAGCAGCAGCAGTAGTAGCAGTAGTAATAGCAGAAGTAGTAGTAGTACTTGTAATAGTACTAGCTGTTGTAGTAGTTGTAGAAGTAGTACAATCGTAATCATATAAATTCTCTCTCTCTCTCTCTCTCTCTCTCTCTCTCTCTCTCTCTCTCTCTCTCTCTCTCTCTCTCTCTCTCTCTCTCTCTCTCTCTCTCTTTTCCTATTCTTAAATTTTCTTTTTCTCTTTTTTTTCCATTTCATTATCAAAACTGTCTTTTCCCTTCCTTTCCCTTCATCTCTTCTTTCCTGGTCTTGCGTCATGATGTATAAAAAACAAAGGGAAAGACTTGCAGTTCCGTGTTCGTGTTCGTGAATGTTCAGTGATTTTCTGGAGGATATTTTTATACGTTTATTTTTCATCCAAACTGTGAAAAAATTACTCCTTCATTTCCTCTCTCTCTCTCTCTCTCTCTCTCTCTCTCTCTCTCTCTCTCTCTCTCTCTCTCTCTCTCTCTCTCTCTCTCTCTCTCTTGTCCTGCTTCCAGTGCATCAATTTCTTCTGTTTTTATTCTTGCTTGTTGTTTTTATTGTTTGTTATATTTCTGTGTTTTTCGTTTCCATATGTTTTTTCTTTCCACATCTTTCTATTTGGTCTTTTTTTAGCTGGGTTTTTTTTTTCATATCATGTAATTGTTTCTGTGCAGTGTATACACTCACGGTGTTAACATCATGACTATACTGCTGCTGCTGCTCTGCTGCTGCTGCTGCTGCTGCTGCTGCTACTACTACTACTACTACTACTACTAATAATAATAATAATAATAATAATAATAATAATAATAATAATAATAATATTATTACTACTACTACTACTACTACTAATAATAATAATAATAATAATAATAATAATAATAATAATAATAATAATAATAATAATAATAATAATAATATTTTTACTTTTGATTTTAATTCTAGTACTTCTTCTACTTCTTCGTCTACTACTACTACTACTACTACTACTACTACTACTACTACTACTACTACTTCTAAGAAGAAGAAGAAAAAGAACTACTACTACTACTACTACTACTACTACTACTACTACTACTACTACTACTACTACTACTACTACTACTACTACTACTACTACTACTACTACTACTACTAATAATAATAATAATAATAATAATAATAATAATAATAATGATAATAATAATAATAATAATAATAATAATAAGAAGAAGAAGAAGAAGAAGAAGAAGAAGAAGAAGAAGGAAAAGAAATAGAAGACGAAGAAGAAGAAAAAAAAAGAAGATGAAGAAGAAGAAGGAGAAGAAGAAGAAAAAGAAGAATATTACTAATACTATGCTACTACTACGTAAAATAATAATAATAATAATAATGATAATAATAATAATAACAATAACAATAACAATAACAATAATAATAATGATAATGATAATAATACACGTGACAATTACTTATGCTCTTTGTTTTATTCACTTTTTTTTACTTATCTGTTATTAAGTATATCTCGGTTTGTTTATTCTTTCCAGTGTATCCATCAGTATCACCTTTTCACCTTTCTTCTCTCTGCGTGCGTAACTCCTTTTCTGTAATTCACTTGGTTTCTTAATTTCTACACACCTTCTTTCGTTCACTGCATTAATAGTTTTGTTTCATACTTTTCCTTATCCTCCCTTCATCATTTTTCCCGACCTTCCGCGCTTCTCCCATGTTTACCTAATTTGTCAACGTCTCTATTATATTATTTTCTTCTCCTTCCCTCTCGCCTCTTCATTCAAGTGTTTACAATTCACAAGTCAGTTCTCGTCACTCCTTTCCTTACATACTTCCCTTCATTCTTTTCAGGAGTGCGAAGGAGAGGTAAGGGGAAGTAAAGAGAAAGAAAGGTGAAGGAGAAAGAATGATAAGGGACATAAACGAGGAAGGAATGAGAGAAAGTAAGGGGAAAAGAATGAGAAAGGAGGAGAAAAGAAAGGACAAAGAGTACAAGGTGAAGGAAAGGAAAGAATGACATTGGAAAATGAAACAAGAAGGATGAAACGAGAGATAGATTGATAAAGAGATAGACATATAGATAGGTAGATAGAAAAGAGAGAGAGAGAGAGAGAGAGAGAGAGAGAGAGAGAGAGAGAGAGAGAGAGAGAGAGAGAGAGAGAGAGAGAGAGAGAGAGAGAGAGAGAGAGAGAGAGAGAGAGAGAGAGAGAGAGAGAGAGAGAGGTTAAAAAGTATCATTATAAAGTTTTCTTGTGAGTCTTCCTTTACCATGAAAATAGATAAAAGTTCTTTGGTCTAAAGTTGCGCTGTCCAGCACGTCTCTTTGAGTGACGATAGGGGGAAGGGGGAGGAGGAGTTGGAAGAAGACGACGAAAAAGAAAGCAAAGATAATGATGATAAAGGAAAAGGATAAGAAAGTAATGCAGAAACGGTCTTTTCTTTCTACTTAGCAATGTACAAAATTGTTTATTAATGTAGACACTTCCATTACCCTCACTGTTCCTCACTTTATGCTGACAAGAAAGCGTACCAGAAGAAAAGGTCGACTGTTCAATTAGAGATGACAACTGAGAAAAGTATCTCTTATTCTTCTCTTACTATGGTGGAAATAACAATAAGAGTTTCCTAAATGTGTAGGGATGGCATATAGATGTTTCTTTTTTTATTTTCATATTTGTTCTTTATTTTTCTTTATTTTCTTTATTTTTTTATTTATTTATTATTTTTTTTTTTTACAAAATACAAGCTATAAGTGTGTGACACCGCTGCTGGCGAATGTAATGGTGGGTGCACAGCCTCGGTTGGAGGAGTAAGCAAACTCCAGTGTCCACTTGATGAATATATTGCTGTAAATACAAGTCAAGACAAGAGACTGGTCGTCAAGAAGAGACAGGACCTAGGAGCGCAGGTATGCCCGGAGGCTGATAGAGCCCATGACTGAATACGTACGACAGATGGACGCCACGGGGCGCGTGACAGTTATGCACGGAGAATATATATAGACGTAATGTCTATAAAGTACATATAAATATTATCATTAATAACATAATGATACACACAATATATAAATTAAATAAATACATGAGGTGGGCCCACGACCACTAAGTCAGTGTTTTGAAGTGTACAGATAGAAAGGAATCGTGATTAAAGTTACTGGTTACCTTTTGCGCTAGAACGGTGGATAAGACTATTAGAGAAGAAAAATACTGCTAAAATTACTGGTTAGCTTCTGCCTGAGTATTTGTATTTTTATTTCGCAGGCCACAAAGAGAAAGCGTGGTGTTTGCATATTCCGAAAGGCACCAACCATGAAAACAGCGATGTGAACAACAGTACATGCAACGTTGTGTGGGACTGAGAGAGACTGAAGCTTGCTATGTAAAGGAAATTGGTGACACGAAACTAGTTTTTGGACAAAAGAATATTTCAGTACATAATTCTATTTCACATTATTATTTAAAACATAATTTGGATTGTGACTCTCTCTCTCTCTCTCTCTCTCTCTCTCTCTCTCTCTCTCTCTCTCTCTCTCTCTCTCTCTCTCTCTCTCTCTCTCGTGTGTGTATGTGTGTGTGTGTGTGTGTGTGTGTGTGTGTGTGTGTGTGTGTGTGTGTGTGTGTGTGTGTGTGTGTGTGTGTGTGTGTGTGTGTGTGTGTGTATATATATATATATATATATATATATATATATATATATATATATATATATATATATATATATATATATATATATATATATATATATATATATATATATATATATATATATATATATATATATATATATATATATATATATATATATATATATATATATATATATATATATATATATATATATATATATATATATATATATATATATATATATATATATATATATATATATATATATATATATATATATATATATATATATATATATATATATATATATATATATATATATATATAGAGAGAGAGAGAGAGAGAGAGAGAGAGAGAGAGAGAGAGAGAGAGAGAGAGAGAGAGAGAGAGAGAGAGAGAGAGAGAGAATTTCAAGTCGTTCTATCACTTATCGGTAGAAACTCATCTCGAAAATAAATACAACGCTGATGAAGTCATTAAAACGATTGAATAGGGAACATGTCCTGCAGCAAAAGGGTGGCACGGACCTTTACCTGCCAATCATACATTTACCGTGCATGAATGTATGTCGACGGTTGTTTCACATCTCGTCACGTGATTATTTTCCATTTTTCATAGCACGGTAATTGCTCCAGTGCTCTTCATAACGCAGTGTTACGTTACTTCTGACAGACATCACAGCGACGCCTCGTGGAGGGTGTCATGAGGCCAATGCAGTGTTTATTTCTCTATCACAGGAACACGGGCATTCTATTCAATGTCACTTTTGTGATATGTTTGTTATGTGTGTATTTACAGGGTTCTTTTATTTGTTTTCTTGATTTATTGTATTTTCAGATATTTGTTCACTCATTTATTTATCTCTACGTTACTAGGTGTCCTTACAATTACTCATTCATTCTCCCATCTCATTTATCTTTATTTTACTTTATTTGTTTATTTGTTTTATTATGTTAGAAAAATTCATTCAACTATCTGTTCATTTATTAACGTAATTATTTACTTATTTACATGTTCATACTTACCTGTTTTACACATGCATACAATAATTCATTCATTCACTAATTCACTTATTCATTTTGTGTCAAACGTGTATTGTACTTATTTTTCCAATTTGTTAACCCTGTATTCTGTCGACATCAGCACATCCACTGAATATGCATTCATGTTTCTTAAAGTATAAAGTAAATAATAAAATAAAATATTAAACATAGTATTTCAGGATAAAAATATACATTATTCCCGTATTTCAAGTATATTATGCATTTTTCTGTCGAGACTTTTCTAAGTATGGCATCTTTTATAAAGTAGCAACGATCTTGACGGAGGAGAAAATCATGCCTAGCACTGACTAGGATTTTCCTATATCACTTTTGTGCATCGCGCCTAGGAATTTTCCCCGCTGGGTAAAATTTCGTGCCGTTCCTAGGAACGGGCCAGTATCTTAGACAGTACTGTGTGTGTGGTTAGGTTCTTGATGGGACTTAGTGGAGCTTTCCTGGACAGTCTTTCTGCAAGTATCTAATTGTATGCATCATTGATGTTAGGCAGCGGGATTAATGTTATCTGGAACGCAGAGGGAAAACATAAAAGATACCTAAATATAACAAGCCAAAAAATAAATAAAAGAGTTTGAATAGGAAATATAGAGAGAAAGAGAGGGACGGGGAGGGAGAGTGGTAGGAATGGAAGAATGAAATAGAAGAAAAGTGTGTGTAGTGTGATGTTTTCAACGTAATGATTTCTTTTGTACCTTACTTAGTTTTCCTCCTCTTCCTCCTCCTCCTCCTCCTCCTCCTCCTCCTCCTCCTCCTCCTCCTCCTCCTCCTCCTCCTCCTCCTATCCTCCTCCTGCTCCTCCTCCTACTTTCCAACCTTTTCTTCTTAATTCTAGAAGATTTCCACGCTCCTACTTATTCTATTTTATTTGTTTGTCTGCTCATTTCTTGTCATTATTTGTTCTCTCACGATTGAAACGAGGAACAGCCGAACCTTTCAGATGTGGCGATGGAGTTTGCATGGTGGGACTATTTAGTAATACAAACGCCTTGTATTAATTGTATGGACTTAGTTGTGTCACGTCTATCGTAAACCGTACTTGTCTGCCGCTATCAGAAAAAGATAGTTGATTTTATTATCCATTTATTCATTTTCTTGTATTTCTTTTCTTTTTTCTTTTTAGGGCGAAATTACTGACTGAATAATTTCCAGGATATGCGTACAGTCGGTGCAATTTTCTTTTTTTTTATTAAAGATAATTCATTTGATAGCTACACATCGAAAAAGAATTACGTGAATCAATGAGCTGCTTTACGTTAGAAACTCCTGATGGACTCGAAGAAATACAAATGATAGTAGTTACAATGCAGAATTTATGGGGACATATGACACGTCCCTTTGTAACCTGCACTTTTCCCACCATCACCTGTAATTCTTCCGAGCCCATCTGGAGTTCCTAACGTATATGATTAGTACTTTAGTTAATTGTATGTGTATTCTTTCTCGTGAATGCAGGGATAGGTTTGCATTTTCAGGAATTACACTCACTTTAATGAAACAGATCTCTACACAAAAGGTTCACACTAAAAGTTTGATGTTGTTCGCATTGCAGTGATTTAAAACTAATAACTGTACTATGCGGAAATTCTATATAGCAAGCAGTGGTGGATTGAATTCCAGTTGATGGATTGTTTCGAATACCTATACGATTTATTTCGCTGTGCAGGAAGAAAATATTTTAAAAAGATACCTATTTCAGAGCAAAACCCATGAGGACATATGACTCATCCCTTTGCAATCCACACTTATCCCAGCCACTCAGCAAGCCTTGTCACTCACCATAAGTAGCTAAAAATCAAGACTTATTAAGCTATTAGAAAATCACGTGATCTATTGCTTTTCACTGACGTTCTGAAAAATGATCCAGAGAGAGAGAGAGAGAGAGAGTGTGTGTGTGTGTGTGTGTGTGTGTGTGTGGTTCACTGTTTGATCTGCTGCAGTCTCTGACGAGACAGCCAGACGTTACCCTACGGAACGAGCTCAGAGTTCATTATTTCCGATCTTCGGATAGGCCTGAGACCAGGCACACACCACACACCGGGACAACAAGGTCACAGCTCCTCGATTTACATCCCGTACTTACTCACTGCTAGGTGAACAGGGGCTACACGTGAAAGGAGACACACCCAAATATCTCCACCCGGCCGGAGAATCGAACCCCGGTCCTCTGGCTTGTGAAGCCAGCGCTCTAACCACTGAGCTACCGGGCGTGTGTGTGTGTGTGTGTGTGTGTGTGTTGGGGGGGGTAGGAAAGCATTAAACAAACAGAGAGGTTGGATAAAGAAAGTAATGAAGGGAAGAAGATAAGAAGGAAATCAGTTAAGTGAAGGGAGGAAGTGCAAGAAAGAGACAGAGAGAGAGAGAGAGAGAGAGAGAGAGAGAGAGAGAGAGAGAGAGAGAGAGAGAGAGAGAGAGAGAGAGAGAGAGAGAGAGAGAGAGAGAGAGAGAGAGAGAGAGAGAGAGAGAGAGTGAGTGAGTGTGTGTGTGTGTGTGTGTGTGTGTGTGTGTGTGTGTGTGTGTGTGTACAACGTTGATTTTCTAATTGCAGGGTAAGGGAAGTGCGTAAAGGGTGATGTATGGCCACAGTATATGAAGCAAAGTTATGGTAAAGGGAGAGAGAGAAAGAGAAAGATGACAGAAGAAAAATTGAAATAGAAGAGAAGAGAGAGGGAAGGTATGGCAGGATGAAAGGGTGAAAGAAGAAAATTAAAAACTTTAAAGAAAACTGTTGATTGAAATTAGTGAGTGGAAGAGAGAGAGAGAGAGAGAGAGAGAGAGAGAGAGAGAGAGAGAGAGAGAGAGAGAGAGAGAGAGAGAGAGAGAGAGAGAGAGAGAGAGAGAGAGAGAGAGAGAGAGTATTAGTCAACAAAGAGGTCATAGGAAGCAGAGGATGGGAAAGAGGATTAGAGTGAAGAGAAGGAAGAGGAGGAGAAGATGGTCGTAGGGAAGAGTGGACAAGGAGAAAGGATAACTGGAAAAGAAAGTGGATAATTGGTAAATAGAATAAGGAGGGAACGAAAAAAGAAAAATGTGTAAAAAAAAAAAAAAAACACGTAGAGGAAGTGCGCACGAAAGAGGGAAACAGAAGATAACTAAAGAGCGGGAAGAAAAGAAAGAAAAAACAATTATGTGACCTTCAGAGAGAGAGAGAGAGAGAGAGAGAGAGAGAGAGAGAGAGTGTGAGTTTCAAAAATATGTAGAAAGTAAGAAAAATCAAGAAAATGAGAATAGATGCTCAATAAAAGGAGGGAAAAGGAACGTGAAAAGAGATGCTCAAGTAAGATGATGAAGAGAGAAAGTGAAAAGTTGGATGGTCGAAAAAAAAAAAACGTTGAGAGAAATGAAAAAAGAAAGAAGAAAAAATCCAGTTGGGCCTTTAAGCGCGAAATATTTTATCACAGATAGAGAGAGAGAGAGAGAGAGAGAGAGAGAGAGAGAGAGAGAGAGAGAGAGAGAGAGAGAGATTATTTTTCGGCTGCTTTTTCCGTTTCTCTTGTTTGTTCGTTAATTGGAATATAGAAAATGTTTGTGTGCTTGCTTGTTTCTTCCTGTTGACATTCTCTCTCTCTCTCTCTCTCTCTCTCTCTCTCTCTCTCTCTCTCTCTCTCTCTCTCTCTCTCTCTCTCTCTCTCTCTCTCTCTCTCTCTCTCTCTCTCTCTCTCTAATTCTCTCTCTCTCTTCCAATTCATTTTGTCTCTCATGAGTTACGAACATAAATCCTCAGTATTTATCACCAAATGTATAATACAACGCTCCTAACCTCATTAATTGTAAGCCTCCTCTCTCTCTCTCTCTCTCTCTCTCTCTCTCTCTCTCTCTCTCTCTCTCTCTCTCTCTCTCTCTCTCTCTCTCTCTCTCTCTCTCTCTCTCTCTCTCTCTCTCTCTCTCTCTCTCTCTCTCTCTCTCTCTCTCTCTCTCTCTCTCTCTCTCTCTCTCTCTCTCTCTCTCTCTCTCTCTCTCTCTCTCTCTTTGAATATTACCAAAAAAGAAAAAAAAATTAACCAACTTTTCTTAAACACCACTCGTATGTGTCATCAAGAGGAACCACACCACCACGATCACCAATCCTATTGTTGACACTGCTGTTTCGACAAATCTTGTGTCACTGCTTATTCTTACTCATCATCCTCATCATCATCATCATCACCACAACAGCAACGTCACCAACAACTACAGATCTCTATCTCCACCTTATTTTCTCTCTTCTTCAAGTCCTTTTCCTCCTTCCCTTTTCTCCTTCTCTTCCTCTTTCTCTTAAACTTTCTTTCTCTCTTTTTCTTTCTCTTCCTATCTCTTCCTCTTCGTCTTCCTCTTCCTCCTCCTCCTTCTCCTCCTCCTCCTCCTCCTCCTCCTCCTCCTCCTCCTCCTCCTCCTCCTCCTCATCTTCCTCCGTTAATAACTTAATTACTCGCGTGCTTCAGAACGGTCAGAGTTTTTCAGTGTCTGATTTTGTATCGTTTTTTTGGGGGGTTTCACAATGCCCAAGGCCACCCGTTACACGTGTTCTGGCTGTGGAAGTGCCTTCGTTCTTGAGCTTTTTCTTGAGCAAAATTGTCAACTCTGTTGTCTATTTTGCAACTCTCAGCAAATGCATTGGCCGAGATTAAGGAACTGAAGGATGAAGTAGCACATCTGAAAGACGACCTACATGAGGTTAGGAAATTAGTGCAGGTTGGTAAAGCCGTCAGTCACTAACGTAAATCAGGAGGAGAGCAGAGTAGATGACTCAGCAGATATAGATGACGGGTTTCAGATTGTTAGAAATGGTAGAACGGTCAATGCTCAGACTGCAGATAGCGCCACTGTGACATTACAAAATAGGTTTGCTGTGTTGCATGAGAAGACCGAACCCGAACCGGATGTAATTCTGGTTGGGGATAGTCTTCTTAGCGGCCAGGGTAACGAGTTTGTCGAAGCAAGCCTAATAGGAGACAAAGGTGTTATCCTGGCCGCAAAATAAAACAGATCACGGAGAGAGTTGACTACTTAGTGGAAAACTCTACGGAGGACACATTATTCGTTACAGTTGTTTACATAAATAACCTCCACCGTGACACCGCAACTGACATTGTAAACAAGTATCGGGACATGATGAGGGAATTTGCTGAAAGGAGACGCAAGGTAGCAGTGTGTGGCATCATTCCCCGATATGATGTTGGACCTGCCATGTTTAAAAAGATGTCAGTTGTAAATCAGCAGGTAGAGGCGCTCACTAGGCAGGAAGGAATGTATTTCTTTGATTTGTGGCACCACTTCTGTTCGGACAAAACTTTGTATGCTCGTGATGGCTTACACCTTAACTGTGTGGGGAAAGCGAGGTTAGGTAGAGTTTTAGGTGAATGTTTAGCTGACATACCTCGCCCCCCAAAGATAGGACAAGGGAGCACAGCTGAGGAGGACACAGATAGAGTAGCCAGTGACGAGGTAGTTGCCAATGTAACTGACAACGACCAAACAGCTCCCGAAACAGAGGAACAACCTAGCGTAGATAGGCAGGAAGAGACAGGAGAGTCGTCATCGGTGCCAGTGACAAACGAGCAAGAAACACAAGAGGAGGATTTTCACTAAGCGAATCGCGTAACGGACCAGCTGAAAAGCATAAGAAAACCTTGAAAGGCCTAACCTTATTTTACACAAATGCTAGAAGTATAATTAAAAAAAGAGATGAACTCGTAGCATATGCAAGGTCGGAAAATCCTGATATAATAAGTATAACAGAGACATGGCTGAACACCTGTGATAAACACTTAATCTCCGAGGCTAACATTCCTGGCTACAATATGTTTATTAATTGTAGAATAAACAAAAGAGGAGGTGGAGTAATGATGTATATAAGAAATAGCATAAGTGCCATTGAAATCAATAAAGAAAACAGATCAGCCTACGAATCGGTATATGTCAAACTGAAAATAAATAAAAAACACATAATAGTCGCGACTATATACCGCCCTCCTAAAATGACGCCTGATAATGACGAAATATTATATAACGAAATTGAAACAATACTGAAAACAAAACGTCCATTATATGTGGAGATTTTAACCTACCACACATTAACTGGAAAATTTTAACATCCGATAACGAGGGATCCAGATTACTCAACGTGGTGAGAAAGTTATACCTTTCTCAATTTGTAAGAGAACCCACACTAGACAATAACATCTTAGATATCGTATTAGCTTCAGACGCTGATTTGATAAATACCTGTGAAGTGGGTGAAGTTTTAGCTAACAGCGATCATAAAATTATACGATGTAATATTAACTGCGAGGTAGACATAAAAGAAAACGCACTTTTAGTCCCAAACTATAAGAAAGGTAACACGCTAAGACTTAAATTAGAATTACAAAGAATTAATTGGCAAACAGTCTTCGCAAACAAAGACATGGAGCAGATGTGTTCAGCCTTTACTAACATTCTCCTTGAAACAGAAAGTAAATGAATTCCACAAGTAAGAAAACGAATCAATAGCACAAAAATCCCCAATGGATGACAAACACTATAAAACACATCATCGCCAGGAAAAAGAGCCTATATGCTAAATATAAACGAACTAAATCTGATAACGATTACAGCTGTTATATTACCAACAAAAGATGTTGAGAGAGAGAGAGAGAGAGAGAGAGAAGAGAGAGAGATATGAAGCAACCTCGAAATAAACATATCAAGGCAAGCGAAAACAAATCCTAAAATGTTTTTCCAATACATTCGTAGTAAAAAAAAACTGACAAAGAAAAAATTGGGCCCATAAAAGATAATAATAATAATACACACTTATTAGTGACAAAATCCATGGCAACAATCTTAAATAACTTTTTTCACAGCGTGTATATCACAGAAGACTTTTCGACCTTGCCAACCGCGATCAAAATGTTTAGAAGATCCAAAAATGTCATCAATAGTGAGACCACATTTGGAATACGCGGTTCAGTTCTGGTCTCCATGTTATCAAAAAGATATTGATGAATTAGAGAGCGTGCAAAGACGAGCAACGAAACTAATCCCCGGAATGCGTGGGCTGTCTTATGAAGAACGTCTCAAAAGATTAGATATGTTTTCCCTTAGAGATCATCGCATCCGAAGTGACCTCATCCAAACGTTCAAAATACTTAATAATATAGATAAGGTCGATTACGTAAATATTTTTGAGCTTTCGCAATCAGTAACAAGACACAACGGCTTGAAGCTTAAAGGGCAGCGATTTGATAATGATTTGCGAAGAAACTTTTTCAACGTAAGAGTAGTTGAACGTTGGAACAAGCTGCCAGCGCCCGTCGTCCAAGTTAACACGGTAGCTGCGTTCAAAAGTAAATTAGACGAGTTTTAAAGAGAAAATGGTTTTCGATAATTTTTTTTTTTTTAACGATAGTAGTAGTTACGCTAGATTCTCTTTTTTTTCACCGTTAGTAGTAGTTACATTAGTACTCCTTTTTTTCCCCATCTTTCCTGTATAAATTTCCCTGATTGTCTTTAGCAATTGGGGCGTATTTTTCGTCTTATTTCTTGCCGGGTGACGCCGGAGGGAGTGGTGGGTGGGAAGGAGCTTCATCTGTTCTATCCTTGCCTCCTACTAAGTATATAGCTTCTATAGATGTAGTATAGTAAACGAGTGACCTCGTCAAAGGTCGCATTGTCTCCTGTCACTCGTCTTTCCTATATATTCCTCCTCCTCTTTCTCCTCCTCCTCCTCCTCCTCCTCCTCCTCCTCCTCCTCCTCCTCCTCCTCCTCTCGTCCTCCTCCTCCTCCTCCTCCTCCTGCTACTACTACTACTACTACTACTACTACTACTACTACTACTACTACTACTACTGTTGCTGCTGTTGCTGCTACTATTGTTGTTGCTGCTGCTGCTGCTGCTGCTGCTACTGTTGATGATGCTACTCCTGCTGCTGCTGCTGCTGCTGCTACTGTTTTTGCTGCTATTACTACTACTATTACTACTGCTACTGCTTACAGTGAACTCCACCACCACCACCACCACCACCACTGACCACGGGTAAGGTAGTCGTCCTCGGGATTGTTGTCACCTCCGCGGTGGGCATCGTTGGCGGCAGCGGTGGCACAATTTTTCACGCAAATTGAGTCTGGCGTAGGGGTTTATAAAATAAATGTGGGAAAAAAAAATTCACACTGCATTCCGCTGCAAAAAGTTGGGTTAAAAAGTGTTGTGGCTGACGTTTTTGTTGCTTTTTCTCTGGTTTTGGCTTTGAACTCGCGTATGTATATATATATTTTCTTTCTCTATTGCTAAAAAAAAATCTTTTAGGTTACTTCTAATATTATGTACAGGGAATACAGGAAATGATTCTGTGGTACTTATTTTCTCTGGGGGAACAGAGAGAGAGAGAGAGAGAGAGAGAGAGAGAGAGAGAGAGAGAGAGAGATTATACGAACACCCATTCATTCTTACTAAACTAATGGGTGTTATTTATCGGAGCAAATGTTATATGACTTTCAGGAATTTCACAGTGACAAAAGGTGTCCGCGTGTGCTTCATTCCGTATTAATCGTTTATTTCTGTCTAACTGTATTTTTTTTTCCTCTTCTTTTTCTTTTGCATGCGAAACAAAAACTCCAACAATACTTAAAAGACAACAGAAACAACAACGACTTAAACAACGAAATGCTAACTATAACAAAACGTCAACAACAACAACAACAATAACAACAACAATAATAATAACGATAAAAATAATAATGAAAATAATAATAATGAAAATAATAATAATAATAATAATAATAATAACAAATGATAAGTAATGCTATTGCTCGTGCTGTTACTATCTACCACAATTTATCACACTTTGTCACCCACACAAGCTCCATTCTTCTTCACTGCTGCTTTTCGACAAATATCTACTGCGAATTTCAGAAACATAACCCACCCCAACACACACACACACACACACACACACACACACACACACACACACACACTCTATATATAGGATCAGGTGGTAATATTGTTAGGAATCTGAGCATGTTTATATTTTTTGAAATGCAGGGAAGTTGTGAAGGGAAAGGTGAAGTGAACATAGTAATAGTAGTGGTAGTAGTAGAAGTAGTAGTAGTAGTAGTAGTAGTAGTAGTAGTAGTAGTAGTAGTAGTAGTAGTAGTAGTACTAGCTATAGTAGTAGTAGTAGTAGTACTAACAATAGTAGTAGTACTAGCAATAGTAGTAGTACTAGCAATAGTAGTAGCAGCAATAGTAGTAGTGGTGGAGGTGATGGCGGTGGTGGTAATGATAGTAGTAGTAGTAGTAGTAGTAGTAGTAGTAGTGGTGGTGGTGGTGGTGGTGGTGGTGGTGGTGGTGGTGGCGTGCAGTAGCAGTAGTACCAGCAGCAGTAGTAGCAGTAGCAGCAGCAGTGTTGTTGTTGTTGCAGCAGCAGCAGCAGTGGCAGCAGCAGCAGCACCAGCAGAAATAGTTGTTGCAGCAGCAGCAGCAGCAGCAGCAGTGGTGGCAGTGGTAGCAGCAGCAGTAGCAGCAGCAGTAGTAGTAGTAGTAGTAATAATAGCAGCAGCAGCACTAGCAGTAGTGGTGGTGGTGGTGTTAGTAGTATTAGTAGTAGTAGTAGTAGTGGTAGTAGTAATAGTAGTAGTAGTGGTGGTGGTGGTGTTAGTAATAGTAGTAGTAGTAGTGGTAGTAGTGGTTGTAGTAGTAGTGGTGGTAGTTGACGTTGGGAAAGAATAATGTTGGCAGTGGTTACCTCAATACTGTGATAAATTCTAGAATTCCTGCGATATTTTACGCTTTTGTAGCACTTTATTTTCCTCCTTATTGCCTTCCTCCTTCTCCTTCTTCTCCTCCTCCTCCTCTCTCTCCTCCTCCTCCTCCTCCTCCTCCTCCTCCTCATTCTATGCTCCTTCCTCTCCCCCACATCGTCGGAATCCTCCCTTTTATCCTTTTCTTCTTCCTCCTCCTACATTCTTCTCTCTCTCACCTGTATACTACTTGTTATCTCAAACCCCGTTCTCGACACTTTTCATTCTAATCTCTTTTCCTCCTCCTCCTCCTCCTCCTCCTCTTGCTCATTTTCTTCCTCCTCTTCTTACGTACATTTTTTTCTCCATTTATATTTCTTTATTCTGTTCACGTAAAGTATATCTTCTTCATTTTCTCATTTTTTCCATTTTTCTTTTTTGTTCATCTCACTGTTTTCCTTTCCTTCTTTCTCTCCCTATTCCCTCTCAAGTCAGTCAACCGGAAACTATAACTTTTCCCATACGTTAGGGTGGCCATCGTCACCTCGCCTTGCCCCCCACCACCACCAGCCATACCCCCCCATCCTCACCCACATCCCACACACACACACACACACACACACACACACACACACACACACACACACACACACACATACACACACTGTAGACCATAATTATCTTATCTTAAAGTTGAACTCAAGTATTTTGTTGCAAACCCGGAAAATTTTGGTGTAAGTTTCTACAGGGCAAAACAACTTTTGGCTCATTGTAGCAAAATATTTTATGGAGGAGTTTGTTAAGGAAATATAGTGACTGTAGTATTATATAGTAAGCATCATTTATTAAACTGTACTTTAGCGACTCACGATGATAACATGTGTTTACTGTTTCTAGTCATATTTCAGTTCAACGCAGTTCGAGAATGGTAGGAACAAGGTACAATAACTCTCGTTATTGTATCATGGGTAGGAAAGATTCTAACTTATTTGTTTATACAAGGAAGGAAATACTTCATGTAATTTCAGCAAAGCATTGGCAGCTTTGTGCACGTGTTACTTTGGCTGAAAAAAATATATATACCCTAGAAATGTTAAAAATTTGTGTACATTATAATGATTGTCGTTTCGAAAAGAATAGGCTGTGTATATCGACACCAATACTGATTATGATAAACATTTATTTTCAACATAAGAGCAAAATCCCTCTCTGTTCACACCTGTGAGATCTAAGAATTAAATTATATTGAGTCTGAAACAAAAAGATTACGTAACCTTTATTGCTGCAACTTGTCTGTACCTTCACTAGTACGTTCGAAATGTAAGGCAAGGAATTGTGAGTCGCTTTTTTACTGGATTACAAGACTAGCAGCCACATCTTTCAGTGTGTTATGTAAAGCTGTTCATGTATAAAGCATATGAAAATAAGAGATGCTCCAGGAATCTGTCAGGCCAACACGTAACGGGAAATCCTTCAAACTTACATAAACCTATTTTTTTCCCATCATCATTTTCTTTTGCTTTTCTGTGTGTGTCCTGAAAGTGTGCTTGACACTTTAACGGATAAACAAGAACAATAAAAAAAAAACGAAGAAAAGTTGAAGATATGCAATTCTAATTAATATGACTAGCTTTCGATATTATGAAATGTGTTGCAAGGTACGTAGGTATGAACATGCTCTCTCTCTCTCTCTCTCTCTCTCTCTCTCTTACACAAGTAATTAAAGATAGTGTGTGTAATTCACTGTTTGATCTGCTGCAGTCTCTGACGAGACAGCCAGACGTTACCCTACGGAACGAGCTCAGAGCTCATTATTTCCGATCTTCGGATAGGTCTGAGACCAGGCACACACCACACACCGGGACAACAAGGTCACAACTCCTCGATTTACATCCCGTACCTACTCACTGCTAGGTGAACAGGGGCTACACGTGAAAGAAGACACACCCAAATATCTCCACCCGGCCGGGGAATCGAACCCCGGTCATCTGGCTTGTGAAGCCAGCGCTCTAACCACTGAGCTACCGGGCTGTGTGTGTGTGTGTGTGTGTGTGTGTGTGTGTGTGTGTGTGTGTGTGTGTGTGTGAGTTGGTGGTAGTGATGTAGGTGATTTTTTTTTCTCTTTGCTAGAAGAGGAGGAGCAGCAGTAGATGAGAGGAAGGTTAGAGAACACTACATTTTTAAAATCAGAAAAACGAAGAATACTTTAATAATAGAAAAAAAATTCATCATAATGAAAACACAGTGGAAATGAATTAAGAAGAAAATGAAAAAGAAGGGAGGAAGGAGGTGGAGGAGGAAGAGGATTACAAAGGAGGATCTAACAACAATGACAGAAAGAAGAGGAAGAAAAGAAAAAGAAGAAAGACGAGTAAGTGCAAAAAAAAGTAATAGACAGAAATTTGAAACGTACAGAAACATCGCTAGCACCACGTCCTTCGTCAATTGCTGTACGAGAGAGAGAGAGAGAGAGAGAGAGAGAGAGAGAGAGAGTCAGCACCATCTTATTCAATGCCATGAAATCCTTTTACAGCACAGATTAAGCTTCACTGAGTATTTCTGCTTGGCTTGCTTCTCCTCCTCTTCTTCCTCCTCCTCTTCCTCTTGCTGCTGCTACTGCTACTACTAATGCTCTTCCTCTCCAACATCCTCTTTCCTCAATGCTGACGCTGCTATTGAAATGTGTGCAGTGTAGGTATATTTCGCATGATGCAATGCAGGTGGCTTGGCAGTACACCATTCATGTCACAAACGAAAGGCTATAATTTCTAACATTATTTGAATTTGTATCCTACGTATTTCATTGTTGTTGTCATTGTTGATGTTATTATTTTTTTGTTTACTTTTCTACTTCTGTTAGTGTTGTTTATTGTTGTTGCTGTACTATTATGTGCAAAATATAGGGTCCATCAACACAGATCCAAGTGCGCAGTGTAAATAAGTAAATAGATAAATAGAAGTTCCTTTGTGAATGGAATATTCTTTTGATACTGTATTTTTTTTCTATCTTTTTGCTATTGTTGCTGTTGATGTTACTGTTGTTGTTGTTTTATGCTGGGCACAATCGGTGGAATAATGGAGTATTCTTCTTTTATTCTTTTTTGTGTTCTTTTTATCATGTGTATATTTTTTAAAGGTATTCAAAATCTGCCATCGAAACAGTTAAACACTCTCTCTCTCTCTCTCTCTCTCTCTCTCTCTCTCTCTCTCTCTCTCTCTCTCTCTCTCTCTCTCTCTCTCTCTCTCTCTCTGTGTGTGTGTGTGTGTGTGTGTGTCGTTTTTTTTAGAAGATTATGATTTTTGAAGTATCTGGTATGTTTTTTAGACTTAAAGTGCGTTTATGTTTTAGATTTTATGTATTTCATTTTTCATTATCTCTGCTTTTCGAGGGTTATGATTAGGTTGTTTACTTTTATGAATCATGTTGGAGTTGTATTAGATAGTATATTTGTATGTTTAGACTCCTTGTTTTAAGTTCAGGAACTTCGCTGATTTTATAAAAGCATTGTGTTATTTGGTTGGACCATAAAAATCCTAATTAGTGTTTTTAAAGTATGGGATTATTTCTTATTGTTTACAGGAAGGTCGATTTCATATATTACGTGTAGATTTTGTGATTTTGTGGTCAATAAACATTTGAATTTGAATTAAAATTGTGTGTGTGTGTGTGTGTGTGTGGGTGTGGGTGTGTGTGCACTCGCTCATGTATGTTTATGTAAGATGGACACATACCAAAGGCAACAAAGATGTAATATTAGTAAAAGTGCATTAGAATGCCTTTCCCCATAAAGAAGTAAAAAAGGATTATCGAAAATTGTTGGACAAGCGTCTTGAAAACTCCGTTTTGAAAGCGTTTAAGTCAATTAAATTAGAAAAATACAAAAGAAGACAGGTAGATCCAGAATTTACCAGAAAATTAATGAATGACGAAATACTAGTTTACTCTTGCATTTGACTAATGGGTCGCGGAAGGAGGGGAAATGTAAGTTAGCAGATGCAATTATTGTTTAAAATCGGGGTAGAATATAGCAAGAAACGTTACACTTCGACGGTAATAAAGAGAGAGACTGGTGACAGTCAGTCAGAGGAGAGCTGATATTTGAAATGCTTTTGACTTCACTATGATTGAATGAAGGCTAAGGGCACTGAAATTAAAAGAAAATATGACTAATGTATCAGTCCTAAAAGAGCCAGAAACAAGCCAGAAAATGGGGGTTTTGAAACCCCCATTTTGAAAGGGCACATTTCATAGCAAGGATGAACTACAGGAGACCTTAAAAGATAAGGGAATGAATGATTTAGAATATTGGCCAATCCTTGCATTAGACAGGTGCAGCGAGGTCACGGGAAGAAGGAAGGCATACAATTAACAGGATCAAAAACACAGTTACCGTGAAAATAGTCGTAAAAATTAGTAATATTGCGGGAGGGGAAAGAAATGCTGAAGAAAGTCTGTTCTATGAGAGAATTTGATGAAACTAAAAGCTTTTCACTCCACCCGGTCCGAAAGTGCATTAAGAAGTGAAGCATACTCCATACCTGGACGGATAAGGCTTCTTTATAAAGTTAACAGCTGAGTAGGCAAGAAAATTCAGAACACATGACTGCATATAAGGTTTTTAGGTAGATATAAGATTTCCAGCTTAGAATAACTAAAGAGCAGACCGAGAATGTAGGCAATGTAGCAGGATGCAGCAGTCATTAATCGTTTGTGACAGTTTTTTTATGTACCAAAAGGCTAAAACACTTGCAATGCAACTTATATAGGAAAAAAGATAATATTAGGAAAAACATCTCTTTAGTTTTAGCAAGGTGTCAAGGAAGAAGAGGAGATAGTTATATAGAAGGTTGTGTCTAGTTGATAGATGGAAAATTTTTAGTTTTTGAGTCATTAATTAATACTAAGTTCCTTCTGGCTCAATCAGGTGTATCTTGAAGACGGTCAGGAATGCGAATAGATTGTTGTACTTTCTACTCTATGTCATGGGGAATAGCAATTGTGAGGCAGGCTGTGACACAAAGGAAAATGTTTTCAGCCCCTCCTGATTCAATACACAACCAGTCCAGTGGTGGAGATCTTAAGTAATTATCATTTCATCCGGAGTCTAGTGCCCCCACCTTCTGTGTGTGAGAGAGAGAGAGAGAGAGAGAGAGAGAGAGAGAGAGAGAGAGAGAGAGAGAGAGAGAGAGAGAGAGAGAGAGAGAGAGAGAGAGAGAGAGAGAGACAGTATCTATTCTATAACTACCATCCACACACACACACACACACACACACACACACACACACACACACACACACACACACACACACACACACACACACACACACACACACACACACACACACACACACACACACACACACACACACACACACACACACACACACACACACACACACAAATGAATACACAGCCGTCACCACCACCACCACCACCACCACCACCACCATCGTCATGTGGATGCCTACACACTGAACCTTTATTTCATTAAACATGCATACGTGAGTCTTTTATTTATAACATTCAGTCACGTTTTGTAGTTTCAGTGAAAATTTTTGAACATTGGTGGTTTGGTGATGGATTTTTATTTATGGTTTCTTTACTTTTTAATATATATATTGCTTTTGATAGGGAAAATGCAGGAATCATTCATGAATATCCTCTGTATTTTATTTTTTCCTCAGTGTTGCTGCAGTGCTACGTATTTGTCTATCAGATCATTTTATATTTGTACTTGTTCATGTATTCTTTACGTAACATTTCAAATACAAACTTTGTCTCTATATATTCTGATCAGCATTTCAAAATTTTGCAAGCTCTGTTTTTTTTTTTTTTATTGCTTCTCTTAGTTCTGTACATTTCTCAGACTCCTATATTCTTTTCCTCTGCAAATTTATGTCCTCCCTATCACTTTTTTTTCCTTCTTCAGTCTCCTCTCCAAAATACTAATCCCTCCATCCATTTTCTTCTCAAGTGCCCCTCGTCTTTCCCTTTTTCCTCCCAAATGTCCCCCTCGCTGGTTTCCTTCCTCTTTCCTCGTGCTATTTTTCCTCACATGTGGCTGCGAGAAAGGAAACATACCCGTGTTATTTTGGAAACTGCTTTCATTCTGTTCTCTGTGTTATTTCTTATATTTTTGCACTGTTCTGAAGGACTGAAGATAATATTTTTTCTATCTCTTCTTCTGTTACATTAATTTTTTGGGGTTATATTAATTAGATTGATGATTAATTGCTTAGTTACGCGTTTCCTGTTCTTTTCTGATTTTTTTTTTCTGATTTATTCTCATATTTCTGTCCTATTCGCATATATTTTTTCTTTTTCTTTTACTTCTTTCCATTTCCATATCCAGCACTTTTTAACTTTTTCTTTTATCTTCATGGCGTTGCTCTGTGTTAAAATTTCATATCGCAGGATTCGTCTTTTGTTTATCTGTCTTTTTTATCTCTCTCTCTCTCTCTCTCTCTCTCTCTCTCTCTCTCTCTCTCTCTCTCTCTCTCTCTCTCTCTCTCTCTCTCTCTCTGTTTGTCTCAATCTGTTGCTATATATTCCCACGTTTATTTGTTGGAGTTATTGTGGGTTCACGTTAACATTGCAGATATTCATTTGCCTCCCCTCGTATCTCTTTGTCTGAATGAAAAAGGAAAAATCATAACTCCTGAAGATTATTTTTATATGTAGCGTTGCGTTATTTTCGTTGTACCTCTCTTTTTTCGTCAACGGTATTATAGTAAACCAGATATGACTTTTTTTTCGTTATATGAATTTTGGATAAGAGAGATAACACTTGTATTCATAAATATATTTTTGTCTTGTCCTATTTTCATATTTCTCTTGACTACAAATACACATCACTTATTTCTCCTCTTCCTACTCCTCCTCCTCTTCCTTCTCCTCCTCCTGGTCCATTTATCCTTATATCTCCATAGTTTCCATCCCTCCATTCAAACCCAAGTCATCTAATTCCGTAGCCACCGTTTCTTTCCCTCACACAACTCCCAGATATCCCTCCCGCGTTCTCTCTCCTCCATCGGCGCTTTTTCCCCCTGCAGGAGATCTCGTATCAGTCCACTTCGGGTGTAACGATAATTCTGCGACCTTAAGCGATTTTCCGGTGGTCGCCTTCCTATGATTGCAAGGAGGACGCACCCAGGATGAGGACGGTGGTGGAGGGAGACTCGACTTGACGCACGCCCATAGTAGTCTTTGGCATCGTGGTGGGCGTAGGTGGATTGCTGGGATGTTTTCCGGCATATGGGTCTATGTGTATTGAAGGGAGAAGTCGGTGCGGGTGACAGAAGTAAAGTTTGTGTAGTTTCTGTCCCTTTTCTTTGTGTATGTGTGTGTGTGTGTGTGTGTATTTGTCCGCCTCGGTCTCTCAGTCGTATCAATCGTCTTAGTGATGTACGTCGTTGGTTTTCTTGTGTCATTGGTTATTTACTCTGGTCTTCCTCATGTATATCGTCTATTTTTTTGTATTGGAGGATAATCTTGTCTCCTGTGTTGTACGTCTATTGCTTGTTTTTATTGTTTTTTTTTTATCTTTCCCTCTCGCTCTCTATCTTTCTCCCATTTTTCTGATCAGTGGTAACATTTCCCTCTCGTGCTCTTGCTGCTCATCGTCGTCTTGTTATCATATCCATTTTCATTATCTTTTTCATCTTGTGTCGTGTGTTCGTTTCTATACTCTTCTTATTCCTTACTCTGACTACATTTGTAAGCATCGTTCTCGTAGTTTTCGTTTTCTATATATCCTCTTCTCCGCTTCCTCCTCCTTCTCTCCCTCCTACCAATCTTTTTGATCTACCATCTCACGCGTCTTCTCTAAGCTTTCCATTCTTCTCCACTCTTATGTGCCTTTTCTTTCTCCTCCTCCTCCTCCTCCTCCTCCTCCTCCTCCTCCTCCTCCTCTTCTCCTCTTCCTCCTCTTTTCCTCTTCCTTCTTTTCTCCCTCGTGGCTTCATCTCAAACTCCTTTCCATTCCATGCATCCCTCGTCTATTCTCACCGACTCTTTTATCATGCTCCCGCTATTCTCGTTTATCGCCTTTCATTTCTCCATTCTTATTTATACTTGAAGGTCCAAAGTGTAGACCATTTCGGAGTGAGGCCAAACCTATATGATACGTATACATCCAATTAGACCTTTCTTATTTTCTTGGGCCAAGGAAAATTTTAAGCATTCGTGTCCGTTTACTTTACCATCAGTGTTTTTACCTGTACTGAAATTTGATCTTTGGTAGTATAGCGTTAAGTTTCCGGTTAGTTCCCTCTATCTCACGCAGCAGGTCGGTGTTCGATTGCATGGTGGTGAGGTTAACGTTTTTCAACAGTTGCGAATGGGTGTTACAGTTCTGACGTCCAAGTGGATTTGTATTTTGAGTGATGCTGAGCGTGGGGGAGAATTTGCGTGCTGCTACAACCAAGCCTTGAGAGAAATGAGGTGAATGAAATCTAATGTGCTTTATCGCAAGCTGATATCCTGGTAACGCTTTGCCTTCACTGTCCTGAGCATCTCTTATCATAAATGGGACTATATTTAGCTTTGTCGTGTGACATAAACGACATCTGAAGGAAAAACAGACTTATCTATTCATGTTCGTTCCTCCTGATTGCGTTCCCTTTTATATCCTTCCCTATTGTTTTCCTTTCTTTCCTTGTTTTTTTTTTTTTTTTCTTTCTCTTTTTTTTTCTTCTTTATATATCGTCATTCTTCTTGTTTTCGTCTTTTTTCATTTTCTTATGCTATCTTTCTTCTTCTTTTTCTTCTTAGTCTTCGTCATCGTCTTCGTCTTCTTCTTCTTCTTCTTCTTCTTCTTCTTCTTCTTCTTCTTCTTCTTCTTCTTCTTCTTCTCTTCTTCTCTTCTTCTTCTTCTTCTTCTTCTTCTTCCTCCTCTTCTTCTTCTTCTTCTTCTTTCTTCTTTTTCTTTTTCCTTTCCTTTTTTCTTATTATTTATTATTATTCTTATTATTATTATTATTATTATTATTATTATTATTATTATTATTATTATTATTATTATTATTATTATTATTATTATTATTATTATTATTATTATTATTATTATTATTATTATTATTATTATTATTATTATTATCATCATCATCATCCTACTACTACTGCCGACGCTGCTGCCGCCATTGCTGCTGGTGCTAGTGGTGGTGGTGGTGCTGCTGCTGCATGTAGTAATTACAGTATATAATATCATTCATATTCGACAGGTTTCAATGCCTCCCTTGATGACTGAAGGGAATTTATAATGGGCGTATTTACCTGCGTCAGGTGGTCTACGTCTTCAGCTCGTCGGGAATAGTGTTGAT
>NC_059301.1:1668761-1671261 GCF_017591435.1 Portunus trituberculatus
AGCTGGCCAAGGGCAACAAAATATTAAAAGAGAAGGCCCACTTGATTGCCAGTTCTCTAAAAGAAAAGTAGACTTTACCAAAAGTGTGGGAAAACAGGAATATTTCTGCAAACATCAATGAGGCCGCATATTGATTCGTAAAGATGGTAGTACGAATTAATAATAAGTACACGAGGCATTACTTGCAGTGAATGAGACACACTGCATTGTTTCTTTGGTGCGAAAAGATGAGAGCAGAGAAAACCTTTGCTATAGATAAGGATGTTCACAAGTGTGTAGCAAGGATATTTTTGGCGGCAGGAATCTCGAGCAAAAACACACACTAGTAGTATTTATATATAACTGATGACCGCGTTTGATCCACAGCATGATGATGTCCCCACAAGTAGCAGCGATTCCTTGTTGTTACTGATGTGCGTGTATTTTGAGTGTGGGGAGCATAAAAGAAACGACCATCAGCTATCGAAAGCCACACTATAAGCCAGGGAATATATTGGATCCTCACCGAGACCAACAAATTTTCGGAGATGTACCACAACTACAACTCCTCTCGAAGTGGTTCGGGCAGTGTTGAGAGGAACGAGACACCAGGAGGATATTAAGAGGACGGTAGTGGAGAACTATTATTAGGAACCAGAGACAATATAAAGAAACACTGCCACAGTCTATTTCTCTGGACAGAAATATTGTCATAAGAACACAAAAAAGATATTTTCTCTAACATTTTCACAGTAGAGATTGGCGTATCTATTCCACTAGCAACGTCTACAGCTTGTCTGTTGTACTGCACGACAAACTGGAATCATGGTAACATAAACACAATATTGAGCCTTCTCCGCGGACTGTATTGCAAGGAAACAAGAGACGAAGTATTTTCATCACAGCAATAGTTTCTCTTCCTTTTAGGAACCGACAAACTACACTTTTCAATAACTGTCTGCCAATTCGAGTGGTAAGAATTGCTGCAAATCACCAGTGCTATTCTTAGCCATAATAAAGAAAAGTTTGCGATTGATGAAGAGTTACAGCGACGTTTTGGTGGAAAGTGCTGAAGACTGTGATGATATTTTGGGATGTAGCAGAAAATAAGAAATCAAACTCATGTTGTTGTTTTTTTCACTTTCGTTACCAACAAATGTGGCTTAACTCACGGGCGCGATGCTTTAGAGCAGGGATTCTCAACCTGGGGTTCGCAAACCCCTAGGGGTTCACAAGAAGATTTTCAGGGGTACTGAGATGGTTAATCTAATAATTTTCTTTGCAGTACCATTGCATATTGAGTTAGTGTCAGTCATTAACATTCTATTCCATGTCAGATTACTGGAGATTCGGGTAGATGATCTTATAACTCAAGTGGTTCTTAGCGAGAAAAAGGTTGAGAACCCCTGCTTTAGAGATCAGGGAGGAGAGGCGGCAAACAAGGTTGAGGGAACGTGTATTTATTCTTGGACACTGAAGGGACGGCATTTGATCATACAAGCGGAGGCTGAAAAGTTCATAGTCTCAACGTAAGATGAGAGCTGCAGATTAAGATTTTTTTCACTAAGACAGTCTCTTTCATAACCTAATTCTATTCTTTTAGATGTTTTATTCATTTTTCTTATTAATTTAAAACAGAAGTGGGTGAATATATAAGAAAAATGGACAAATTCCTGTGATTTCTTGCCATGGATGAGACTCACCACTTTAAACTAGAGGCCAAACAAGAATCAGAGCAAAGAAAGCATTCGGGATCTTCGGCTCGGAAGAAGGTGAAGAGAGTGATGTCAGCTAAGGTGATGATGGTCTTGGTGTTTTCTAGATGCCAAATGAGTTTTGATGGTGGATAATTTAGAAAAGGACGAGACTGTTACTAGGATATACTACGCTAAACTACGGAGGCAATTAAAGAAGGAAATCACAACCAAAAGCTGTGGGAAGCTGACTTGAAAGACGAAGCTCCATCTCACAAGTCTGCAGAGGTTCTTGCTGCTGTTCATGATGTGGATATGAATTCTTCATCATCCATTTTATTCCTATGCTCCATGATCGCAGAATTAAAACTGAAAACTTGCAAGGGCCGCCGTGGTACAGTGGAACTTTGCGCGCTTTGGGGTCCGAGGGGTCTCCAAGCGCACTGGTTCGAATCCTGTCCACGGTCCGAGTGTAGGCTGGGCTTCCTCACTCGGGGCAACGATTTCCTAGCGGGTGGGCTTTGAGATATGAGGTACTCCAAAAAGTACCCCCTTTAGGCCATAAATTCCAGTGAAAAGCCCACATGGTAAAAATAATAAGAAAAAAAAAAAGGAAATTATGTTAAGCGATACCTATGCAAAATTTATTTCTTATACCTTAGCTCACGAATTTTTCACCCACCCCTTGTATTTAGTGTAATGGAAGGGAAAAGAAAACATAAATAAACACACACGCACACACACACACACACACACACACACACACACACACACACACACACACACACACACACACACACACACACACAAACACACACAGTCCTTCA
>NC_059301.1:1676261-1683761 GCF_017591435.1 Portunus trituberculatus
CAAGCGTCAAACTGCTGCCTCTCCGTGTTGAGTTTCGACGCGGTGCAAATACACCGTGAAGCACATTATGAATCTTGCTCAAATATGAACCTCTCTCTCTCTCTCTCTCTCTCTCTCTCTCTCTCTCTCTCTCTCTCTCTCTCTCTCTCTCTCTCTCTCTCTCTCTCTCTGCTTACATGCTTGTCTCTTTTCATATCCCTTGTCTAACTCTGCTTTTCTCTCACAGTTTCCGTCTTCCAGTCTGCCTGTCAGTTTGATGTGCATACACGTACGAACATTCATTTATTTGTTTATGCTGGTTCGCATCAATTGTTTTTTTTTTTCTTTGCTTTTTCTTATGCTTGTCACTAAATGTAAAAGAATGAACACTAGAATCCTTCCATCAACATGCAAAATAATAGGGAAGTGTATAGAAGGAAAAAGAAAATGAAGGAGAGAGAGAGAGAGAGAGAGAGAGAGAGAGAGAGCACCAGACAGAAAGGCAAATACCATCAGCCTTCCCGATTACGAAAAGGTTAAGCAAAGTGGAGGCGAGCAACCAATCTGACACAACTTCAGACAAAAGAGAATTAAACACGCGGCGAAGAGTAACCGTGATATAGAAAAAAAAAATGTTGTACAGAAAGAAAGAGACGAACTTGCAAGGTAAAAAAAAAGTAATTACTAAAAGAAAATGTATAAAAGGACGTTAGAAATAATATATACAAAAATTGATTTATCATTCTACTAATGGACATGCCCCACATAAATTAAGATGCAAAAATGGCAGGAAATGTAATTATCAATTGAAGCCTATAATATGCGTACGTACATATACATTATGATAAAGAGAGGAAATGACTAATTAAAGGTAATTACGAATAGGTTAATCAAATCAATAATTAGGACAATGAGAAAGAAATAAAAGCCAGAAAGACAAACGAATAGTACCTACTGCACACACACACACACACACACACACACACACACACACACACACACACACACACACACCCGGTAGCTCAGTGGTGGAGATATTTGGGTGTGTCTCCTTTCACGTGTAGCAATTGTTCACCTAGCAGTGAGTAGGTACGGGATGTAAATCGAGGAGTTGTGACCTTGTTGTCCCGGTGTGTGTTGTGTGCCTGGTCTCAGGCCTATCTGAAGATCGGAAATAATGAGCTCTGAGCTCGTTCCGTAGGGTAACGTCTGGCTGTCTCGTCAGAGACTGCAGCAGATCAAAATAGTGAAACACACACACACACACACACACACACACACACACACACACACACATGGAAAGAAAGAAAGAAAGGACAGGCAGGCTGGAAGAAAGATGAATGGATGATACTCACTGCACACGCGCATGACTACCCATTCAGTTCACCCATCGACACCTAACCAGCCAACCAGCCATCCACCCACCCACACACACACACACACACACACACACACACACACACACACACACACACAGGTGAAGAAAGGAGGTAAAGAGCGTCACGAAGGCAAATAGACACAAGAGCAGAATATTGCAGAGTTGGCCTTAATAAGAGGAAGTGTGTAACAGAGAGAGAGAGAGAGAGAGAGAGAGAGAGAGAGAGAGAGAGAGAGAGAGAGAGACAGGTTTTGTGGGACAGAATTTCTCCATCATAGTAACAGGCTTGAATATTTAGAATTATGAATATAACTTAAAGAACTGTGTATTTTACTTGAACTCCATCATTGTTTGATTTTTTGTGTGAAGGTATTTTTTTTCCTTTAATGCATATCAGGAAGAGATCATTGAATTCTTAATATAATAATCGTATTTATTTCCATCTCTTATATGTCTTTGTCTTTCCTTTCATGCTCATCTGATTCCGTGTGTTCTATTTCCTGATATATGAATAACCAAGGAAGGGATTAAAACTTCAGAACGTAAGAGTAGCTGGTAAAAAAAAATGTTAGATAGCAGGAAGGACGAAATTGCGTGAAAACCATATTCCTCTTCCCTTCCTCACATTAAACACTAATGAAAAAAGTTACATTCATGACTGCCTAGATGATTATGTGGCGCTATAATGGTTTTTGTCGTCAATTTACCGCTGAAATCTCTCATCGCGCTGGGATACTGAATTAAAAACGCACTATATTTTTGATATTATGATTATGTGCCACGCGTTACACGGAAGCTTATTTCAATTTTTCATTTTGTTGTGAAATTAAGTAGTAATCTGACGAGCTTCCGCGCAACGCTCATCCAACTTGCAGAATTTATGTGCCGCGTGATGCCGCCTCGCCACCCCAGTACCTGAATGTTGGTACCTTCATCCTACCAGCTCCTCTTTCATCTGGGCCACGCTGCTGCCTTTCTAATATATATGTAATACCTGACGAGTTACTTAAGCCTTTATTTCTAAATTGTCAATCCTTTCACTGTTAGATGATTTTCTCCATTATCATTTCATTTTTCATATAATTGCTTGTGCACTGCAGTCTCTCACATAGTTCTTTTCTGTATAAGAAACTCTCTCTCTCTCTCTCTCTCTCTCTCTCTCTCTCTCTCTCTCTCTGTGTGTGTGTGTGTGCATTCATGCAGACATTTTTTGTGTTCCAAATGTTAAAAGGCTTCCTTAGCAATAAAGGAGCAAGGACACCCTAAGTCAGCGTGGCGAAAAAATGTGATTGAATTCATTGCAATCACTGGGAGGTCTGCCTGGCGTCTGTTGTAACTTTCACTTTCAGTTTACTTCGTTTTTAAAGCTTTTTTTTTTTTTTTTTACACTTGAGTGTCAATAACAGTATATAGGACTTTGGTTTCTGCATGCCGGATAGTGCATGTAGGATAGTGAGGGAAAGTTATACTATGTTGCCGTTCTTAGTCAGGCTTGAGAACTGCTAGAGCTTTATTGGTGTCACCTCTCGTAACTCATTCTCAGGTGAATAGTTAATTCTTTTCATTATACATTTTTGCTTTCACATCGTGCGCCATTATTTCTTCTCGTTGCTACCTGAGATCAGCATTTTTCAAGGCTTTGGTCTCTTGGTTACTACTATTTTCAAAGTCCACAAAGATTATTATTAAATGAGCTGTCAGCAATAGCGTTTTTTCTTTTGATAATGTAATATCCATGCCAAACTTAAACTTAAATTATGCAAACATCCTTTCAAATCCCAGTAACATTCACTTTATTTTGGTGCCAGAAATCGAGGTGAACGCCGAAATGCATGACAATACGGGACTGTATTTTAAATCCTGACAAACCTTTTACCCTTCTCCCTCCTGTTTCTTCCTCCATTTTCTGGTCTCCCCTCCCGCCTTCATTTTCTCTATTATCATTGAACATCTCCCATCTTCTTTTAATAGTGCCGCCTTCCCTCCCCTGCCATCACAATTCTCCTGTCACTTCCAGATATCAACATATCTCTTTTTAAATCAATATTCAAAATTTATAACGTGATGGTTACTTCTTGATATGAATCGGCGAGTGTCAGTTCGATTCCCGCTAGTCTTTTTTAACACACGTCTGGCAGCTGTTTACCTTCAGTCGCGTAACCCATTAACGACAATCAAAGGAATCATTTGAATAGTTGGAGAAACTCGAGGACTTGTCTTTGTTGTCGTGATGATTTTGTTGTTAGTGTAATGGAGGGTAACTAAACACTAAACAAACATTAGCAGAGATACTATGTAACTTAATTTTCTTTTCCCAAATTCTAAAGATAAAAAAGAAAGCCCCAGTTGAACACGACAGTTCAGCGCTAAAGTCTTTACATTCTTTTTTTTCGTAATATGCATTACTTATGTGAAGACTCTAATTGTATGCAGTCATATCATAATTGTACACACTTGTACAAACACGATGAATAATACCATAAGAAGGAGGATAACAATGATATTAATAATATAGAGTATCCATTGATATATATATATATATATATATATATATATATATATATATATATATATATATATATATATATATATATATATATATATATATATATATATATATATATATATATATATATATATATATATATATATATATATATATATATATATATATATATATATATATATATATATATATATATATATATATATATATATATATATATATATATATATATATATATATATATATATATATATATATATATATATATATATATATATATATATATATATATATATATATATATATATATATATATATATATATATATATATATATATATATATATATATATATATATATATATATATATATATATATATATATATATATATATATATATATATATATATATATATATATATATATATATATATATATATATATATATATATATATATATATATATATATATATATATATATATATATATATATATATATATATATATATATATATATATGCATACATACACACATACATACATACATACATAAAGTAAGCGTAAGTAAGCTTAAGGTACATACATCGAGATTTGATAGTTGAAGTAATTTTATTGGAAAATAATATATATACATATATGCTGTATTTTGCTCTTTTTCTTTTTTTCGAGAATGACTACAATGGTGTGTTACCAGTATATCTTCCTCAGTGACACAAATATTAAATCTGTCATTTACTAACTGTTTCCTGTAAGGCTCCGACTGTGTACATAAAAAATGATCACTTAATGCTGCACGATCCACAAGAATATGTAGGCCGTAAGGAGCCGAGGAGGAAGGAAGGGAAGGAAAATGAAGGCGCACCCAGCAAGTGGTTCACCCAACACTGAACTTACACGTCAATTTCTCGCAAGCAATATATATATATATATATATATATATATATATATATATATATATATATATATATATATATATATATATATATATATATATATATATATATATTTTGACTTGGAAAAAATAACACCCATAATCAGCCACTCTATCGAAAAGTGTACCATTGAAATACTCGCCGATATCATTATTATGTGTGTGCTCATTAGACTTTTCCCTCCCACCGTTGTCTTTTGTTATTATACAGGAAAAACTCTGCACTGACGAGAGAGAGAGAGAGAGAGAGAGAGAGAGAGAGAGAGAGAGAGAGAGAGAGAGAGAGAGCCATCCACCTCCATCTACTATTCAGACCAGGTGTTGTGAAATACGAAGATAGGTTTTAATCAATTGTCATCATTTCAAAACAATACACGGAATTCGGGCAGTAATGTAGCACGTGTAATGTTTCAGAGCATAATCGTGGCGTCCAGTGTCAGAGCATTGCGTCACACATTCCCGGTGACAACAGCTATACACTGCCTTTATTTATACCAATTCAATTATTTATATTAGCACTTTTAATATACTGACGTTAATAAAATTCCCACAACATGGCAGTATCTAGCAGAGAGAGAGAGAGAGAGAGAGAGAGAGAGAGAGAGAGAGAGAGAGAGAGAGAGAATAGATCATTAAGATGTGTCATATCGTTCATGATAAGAGGTGCAAGTTGAAAATTAATAAGAGGGAGCTGGATATTAAGGACGACAGGAAAAGAGTAGTAGGGGAAGGAGGAAGTATATAAGAAAACATGAAGAAATAGGAAGACAGGGAGAGGAGAAGTGGATGGTGGTGGTAACATAAAAACACAACCACAGGAGAAGGAAGAAATAATATGAAAGGGAGGAGGAGGAGGAGGAGGAGGAGGAGGAGAAGTGACTGTCGTCCCAACCAGTGTGACATGTACTGCCTCGTAACCCGAACTCCTGTTTATTGTGAGGGGGAAGTGGTCGTGTTGCTATACACACACAGAGAGAGAGAGAGAGAGAGAGAGAGAGAGAGAGAGATGAATATAAAGCGTATGTTATATAAAAAATAACACATGAACCTTGACGTCTAAGTTCAGAGAGAGAGAGAGAGAGAGAGAGAGAGAGAGAGAGAGAGAGAGAGGTGGAAGAGACAGCTTGACTATAAAGAGATAAGTGGAACTGTTACATAAGAAGGGGAGGGAAGTAAGCGGGAAAAAAATGAGCAGAACAATGACGGGGGGACGTGCGCTGCGCAAAGGGGAACTGGAACAAACGCAGTAAAAGAGAAACACATGAAAGGGAAAAGTATGCATGGCGATAAAGTGATGCACATTGGTGATTGGAAAGAGAGGGAGAGAAAGAGTGAACAAAATTCAAGAAAAAGGAATGAAGGAATGAAAGATAAAAGGAGAAATGGAAATCAACAAACGCAGCAAAATGCACTGCAGTAATGCCGTAATTTGGCATGAGACAATTAAGTTTTTGTGTTTAAGGAGAGAAAATTTGGAGGCAGAAAAGCAGGAGAAAGCAGTTGGAAGAGGAGTAAGAACAGAAGGAGGAGGAGGAGGAGTTGGAGGAGAAGGAGGAGGAGGAGGAGGAGGAGGAGGAGGAGGAGGAGGAGGAGGAGGAGGAGGAGGAGGAGGACACAGAGAAACACAAAGAGCACAGATAAATACAATCAGCAACAGACCTATTTGACTTTACACCGCTGTTTGTAATGAGCTCCAGTGTTTAATCTGAACTTAAAAATGTGTGATACTTTCTGATCGTAGCCAGCGGAATAATGCCAAATAAGAAGAAAAGTTACAAAAGCATTTTCATAACAACGATTCATTATAACAACTGTCCCGAACTACTAGGTGGGGAAGAAATCACAATTCACTTTCTTGCTGTGATGATGCATCCTTTACTCAGCACCCAAGACTTTCGACACGTGCCTCATCTCTCCCAGATACCTTTAACTGTTAACGCTGTGGGTGACAATGGAGGTTAAAGAAGACTTGATTCAAGAGGAAATGTTTGGCTTCTTTAAATGAAAACTTTTGCGTTTTTTTCTACTTTCAATGTTCTCTTTTCTGTAGCATGAAAAAGAAACACACACGCAGTACTCAAGGGAGGTGAATATTTCTTTTCTTTCTAAACAAATGACCCATGAAGCTAATCAGTTTCATAAAAGTGTCCTTGAACAATGATTAAACATTGTCAGTGGATATCGAAAGTTCGATATCTTTTCCTCAGTCGCTGAAGAAAATTGTTGGCCATTCATAATTAAATACTGAACATAATGAATGTTGTCTACAATTTTTGATATACAATATTGAATTTCATTTATCTTTCACTGTTCAAGAGACTTAATCAGTCAATATGCAAGTTTTCTTTCCAAGATTTCGTAGTTACTTTATTGACAATTTCCCTGCCTTCGGAAAATTGAATTTTCGTGTCATCGGTAAAATAAAGAGGCACAAGAGAGGAAAGAAGAGGAGGAGGGTAAACTAAAGGACAGGTGTGAAGTCTTGACTAATGATGGTAACACCTGATGAGAGAGTGAACAAGAAAGAAAGCAGGAGGAAATAGAAATGAGCAGGAAGGAAATTTAAGAATCTCTCTCTCTCTCTCTCTCTCTCTCTCTCTCTCTCTCTCTCTCTCTCTCTCTCTCTCAGGAATAATTGAGGACCCAATATTGCTTTCAACGGCAGACTTGATTTCTTCTCACTTCTTCACTCTTTGTGGGTGACG